>NW_027144169.1:0-41076 GCF_026170545.1 Melanerpes formicivorus | reverse complement strand
GCTGGGGCTGAGCTGGGGCAGGGAAGGGGCGGGGGCTGGGTCCAGGCCTGCGGCTGGGCTGTGGCTGGGGCTGGGCTGGGCTAGGGCTGGGGCTGGGCTGGGACCGAGGGTGGGGCTGGGGTTGGGGCTGGGGCTGGGGCCTGAGGGTAGGGCTGGGCTAGGGCTGGGGCAGGGCTGGGGCTGGGCTAAGGGCAGGGCTGGGTTAAAACTGTGGCTGTGCAGGGCTGAGCTAGGGCTGAGCTGGGGCCGGGGATGGGGCCGTGGGTGTGGCTGGGCTGGGGTCTGGGCTGGGCCTGGGGCAGGGCAGGGCCCGAGGCTGGGGTCCAGGGCTGGGGCTGGGCGGTGGCTGGGGCTGGGCTGGGGCTGGGTTAGGGCTGGGGCTGGGTCCAGGGCAGGGGCTGGGTTGGGGCTGGAGCTGGGGCCAGGGCAGGGGCTGGGCTGGGGCAGGGCTGGGGCAGGGGCTAGGCTGGGGCTGGGGCTGGGCTGGGGCTGGGCTGAGGGCAGGGCTATGCTAGGGGTGGGGCTGGGGCAGGGTTGGGGACGGGGCTGAGTTTGGGTTGGGGCCGGGGCTGAGTTTGGGCTGGGGCTGGGGCTGGGCTGGGGCAGGGCTGGGGCTGGGCTAAGGGCAGGGCTGGGTTAGGGCTGTGGCTGTGCAGGGCTGGGCTAGGGCTGGGCTGGGGCCGGGGATGGGGCTGTGGGTGGGGCTGGGCTGCGGCCTGGGCTGGGCCTGGGGCAGGGCAGGGCTCGAGGCCGGGGTCCAGGGCTGGGGCTGGGCGGTGGCTGGGGCTGGGTTGGGTTAGGGCTGGGGCAGGGCTGGAACTGGGGCTGGGCTGGGGCCAATGTTGGGGCTGGGGCTGGGGCTGGGCTGGGGCAGGGAAGGGGCGGGGGCTTGGTCCAGGGCTGGGGCTGGGCTGTGGCTGTGGCTGGGCTGGGGCAGGACTGGCCTGGGGCAGGGACTGGGGTAGGGCTGGAGCCGGGGCTGGGGCCGGGGCTAGGGCAGGACTAGGCTGGAGGCTGGGCCTTGGGTTGGGGCTGGGCTGGGGCTGGGGCTGGAGCCAAGTCTATGGCTGGGCTGGGGATGGGGCTGGGGCCGGGGCTGGGGCAGGACTGGGGCTGGGGCAGGGCTGGGGCCGGGGCTGGGGCAGGGGCTGGGTCTCAGGCAGGGCTAGGGCCGGGTCTGGGGCAGGGCTGGGGCTGGTCTGGGGCTGGGTCCAGGGCAGGGGCTGGGCTGGGGCTGGGGCTGGGCTGGGTCTGGGCTGTGGCAGGGCTGGGGCTGCGGCTGGACTGGGGATGAGGGTGGGGCTGGGCTGGGTTCTGGGCTGGGGCAGGGCTGGGGCTGCGGCTGGGCTGGGGATGAGGGTGGGGCTGGGCTGGGTTCTGGGCTGGGCCTGGGGTAGGGCTGGACCCGAAGCTGGGGCAGGGCTGGGGTAGGGCTGGGGCTGGGGCTGGGCTCGGGTAGGGCTGGGGCAGGGAAGGGGCTGGGGACAGGGCTGGGGCAGGGCTGTGGCTTGGGCTGGGCTGGGGCAGGGCTGGGGCTGGGGCTGGAACCAAGTCTTGGGCAGGGCTGCGGCTGGGGTGGGGCCGGAGCTAGGGCAGGACTGGCGCTGGGGCAGGTCTGGGGCCAAGACGGGGCTGGTGCTGGACTGAGGGCAGGGCTGGGCTAGGGCTGGGGGGAGGGCTGGGCTAGAGCTGGGCTGGGCTGGGGCAGGGCTGGGGCTGGGCTAGGGCTGGGGCTGGGTCTGGGGCAGGACTGGGGCAGGGGCAGGGCTGGGGCAGGGGCTGGGGCTGGGGCTGGGTCTCAGGCAGGGCTAGGACTGGGGCTGGGGCAGGGCTGGGGCTGGGCTGGGGCTGTGTTAGGGCTGGGGCTGGGTCCAGGGCAGGGGCTGGGCTGGGGCTGGGGCTGGGCTGGGGCTGGGCTGGGGCAGGGCTGGGGCTGCGGCTGGGCTGGGGATGAGGGTGGGGCTGGGCTGGGTTCTGGGCTGGGGCAGGGCTGGGCAGGGCCCGAGGCTGGGGTCCAGGGCTGGGGCTGGGCGGTGGCTGGGGCTGGGCTGGGGCTGGGTTAGGGCTGGGGCTGGGTCCAGGGCAGGGGCTGGGTTGGGGCTGGAGCTGGGGCCAGGGCAGGGGCTGGGCTGGGGCAGGGCTGGGGCAGGGGCTAGGCTGGGGCTGGGGCTGGGCTGGGGCTGGGCTGAGGGCAGGGCTATGCTAGGGGTGGGGCTGGGGCAGGGTTGGGGACGGGGCTGAGTTTGGGTTGGGGCCGGGGCTGAGTTTGGGCTGGGGCTGGGGCTGGGCTGGGGCAGGGCTGGGGCTGGGCTAAGGGCAGGGCTGGGTTAGGGCTGTGGCTGTGCAGGGCTGGGCTAGGGCTGGGCTGGGGCCGGGGGATGGGGCTGTGGGTGGGGCTGGGCTGCGGCCTGGGCTGGGCCTGGGGCAGGGCAGGGCTCGAGGCCGGGGTCCAGGGCTGGGGCTGGGCGGTGGCTGGGGCTGGGTTGGGTTAGGGCTGGGGCAGGGCTGGAACTGGGGCTGGGCTGGGGCCAATGTTGGGGCTGGGGCTGGGGCTGGGCTGGGGCAGGGAAGGGGCGGGGGCTTGGTCCAGGGCTGGGGCTGGGCTGTGGCTGTGGCTGGGCTGGGGCAGGACTGGCCTGGGGCAGGGACTGGGGTAGGGCTGGAGCCGGGGCTGGGGCCGGGGCTAGGGCAGGACTAGGCTGGAGGCTGGGCCTTGGGTTGGGGCTGGGCTGGGGCTGGGGCTGGAGCCAAGTCTATGGCTGGGCTGGGGATGGGGCTGGGGCCGGGGCTGGGGCAGGGGCTGGGTCTCAGGCAGGGCTAGGGCCGGGTCTGGGGGCAGGGCTGGGGCTGGTCTGGGGCTGGGTCCAGGGCAGGGGCTGGGCTGGGGCTGGGGCTGGGCTGGGTCTGGGCTGTGGCAGGGCTGGGGCTGCGGCTGGACTGGGGATGAGGGTGGGGCTGGGCTGGGTTCTGGGCTGGGGCAGGGCTGGGGCTGCGGCTGGGCTGGGGATGAGGGTGGGGCTGGGCTGGGTTCTGGGCTGGGCCTGGGGTAGGGCTGGACCCGAAGCTGGGGCAGGGCTGGGGTAGGGCTGGGGCTAGGGCTGGGCTAGGGGCTGGGGCTGGGCTGGGTCTGGGCTGGGGCAGGGCTGGGGCTGCGGCTGGGCCTGGGGTAGGGCTGGACCCGAGGCTGGGGCAGGGCTGGGGTAGGGCTGGGGCTGGGGCTGGGCTCGGGTAGGGCTGGGGCAGGGAAGGGGCTGGGGACAGGGCTGGGGCAGGGCTGTGGCTTGGGCTGGGCTGGGGCAGGGCTGGGGCTGGGGCTGGAACCAAGTCTTGGGCAGGGCTGCGGCTGGGGTGGGGCCGGAGCTAGGGCAGGACTGGCGCTGGGGCAGGTCTGGGGCCAAGACGGGGCTGGTGCTGGACTGAGGGCAGGGCTGGGCTAGGGCTGGGGGGAGGGCTGGGCTAGAGCTGGGCTGGGCTGGGGCAGGGCTGGGGCTGGGCTAGGGCTGGGGCTGGGTCTGGGGCAGGACTGGGGCAGGGGCAGGGCTGGGGCAGGGGCTGGGGCTGGGGCTGGGTCTCAGGCAGGGCTAGGACTGGGGCTGGGGCAGGGCTGGGGCTGGGCTGGGGCTGTGTTAGGGCTGGGGCTGGGTCCAGGGCAGGGGCTGGGCTGGGGCTGGGGCTGGGCTGGGGCTGGGCTGGGGCAGGGCTGGGGCTGCGGCTGGGCTGGGGATGAGGGTGGGGCTGGGCTGGGTTCTGGGCTGGGCCTGCGGTAGGGCTGGACCCGAGGCTGGGGCAGGGCTGGGGTAGGGCTGGGGCTGGGGCTGGGCTGAGGGCAGGGCTGGGGCAGGGCTGGGGCCGGGGCTGGGCTGGGTCTGGGCTGGGGCAGGGCTGGGGCTGCGGCTGGGCTGGGGATGAGGGTGGGGCTGGGCTGGTTTCTGGGCTGGGCCTGGGGTAGGGCTGGACCCGAGGCTGGGGCAGGGGCTGGGGTAGGGCTGGGGCTGGGGCTGGGCTCGGGTAGGGCTGGGGCAGGGAAGGGGCTGGGGACAGGGCTGGGGCAGGGCTGTGGCTTGGGCTGGGCTGGGGCAGGGCTGGGGCTGGGGCTGGAACCAAGTCTTGGGCAGGGTTGCGGCTGGGGTGGGGCCGGAGCTGGGGCAGGACTGGCGCTGGGGCAGGTCTGGGGCCAAGACGGGGCTGGTGCTGGACTGAGGGCAGGGCTGGGCTAGGGCTGGGGGGAGGGCTGGGCTAGAGCTGGGCTGGGCTGGGGCAGGGCTGGGGCTGCGGCTGGGTCCAGGGCTGGGGGTGGGCTGGGGCAGGGCTGGGACTGGGGCTGGGCTGGGGCCGGGGCTGGGACCGGGGCTGCAGCTGGGGCTGGGGCTGGGCTCGGGTAGGGCTGGGGCAGGGAAGGGGCTGGGGACAGGGCTGGGGCAGGGCTGGGGCTTGGGCTGGGCTGGGGCAGGGCTGGGGGCTGGGGCTGGAACCAAGTCTTGGGCAGGGCTGCGGCTGGGGTGGGGCCGGGGCTGAGGCAGGAGTGGCACTGGGGCAGGTCTGGGGCCAAGGCTGGGCTGGTGCTGGACTGAGGGCAGGGCTGGGCTAGGGCTGGGGGGAGGGCTGGGCTAGAGCTGGGCTGGGGCAGCGCTGGGCTGGGCTAGGGCTGGGGCTGGGCTGGGGCTGGGCTGCGGCTGGGCTGAGGGCAGGGTTATGCTAGGCGTGGGGCTGGGGCAGGGCTGGGGCCGGGGCTGAGGCTGGGCTGGGGCTGGGGCTGGGGCTGGGGCAGGGGCCCGGGCTGGGGACAGGGCTGGGGCAGGGCTGGGGCCGGGCTGGGGCTGGGTTCGGTGCAGGGCTGGGTCTGTGGGTAGGGATGGGGCTGAGTCTGGGTTGGGGGCTGGGCCAAGGATGGGGCCAGGGCTGGGGCTGGGGCTGGGCTAGGGGCTGGAGGCTGGGCTGGGGCTGAGGCAGGGCTGGGACAGGGCAGGGGCTGAGGCAGGGCTGGGGCCGGGGCTGAGGCTGGGCTAGGGTCTGGGCTGGGCCTGGGACAGGGCTGGGCCTGAGGCTGGGGCAGGGCTGGGGCTGGGCTAAGGGCAGGGCTGGGCTAGGGCTGTGGCTGTGCAGGGCTGGACTAGGGCTGGGCTGGGGCTGGGGATGGGGGCCGTGGTTGGGGCTGGGCTGCGGTCTGGGCTGGGCCTGGGGCTGGACTGGGGCCGAGGGTGGGGCTGGGGCTGGGATGGGTCTGGGTCCAGGGCAGGGGCTGGGCTGTGGCTGGGGCTGGGCTGGGCTAGGGCTGGGGCTGGGCTGGGGCTGAGGGTGGGGCTGGGTCTGGGGCTGGGTCTGGGTGCAGGGCTGGGCTAGGGGTGGGGCTGGGGCAGGGCTGGGGCTGGACTGAGGGCAGGGCTAGGCTAGGGGTGGGGCTGGGGCTGGGGGCTGGGGCTGGGCTGAGGGCAGGGCTATGCTAGGGGTGGGGCTGGGGCAGGGCTTGGGCCGGGGCTGAGGCTGGGCTGGGGCTGGGGCTGGGCTGGGGCTGGGCCGGCGCAGGACTGGGGCTGGGGCTGGGGCTGGGGCTGGGTTTGGTGCAGGGCTGGGTCTGGGGGCAGGGATGGGGCTGAGTCTGGGTTGAGGGCTGGGCCAAGGATGGGGCCAGGGCTGGGGCTGGGGCTGGGGCTGGGGCTGGTCTGGGTCCATGGCAGGGGCTGGGCTGGGGCTGGGGCTGGGCCGAGGCAGGACTGGGGCTGGGGATGGGGCTGGGCCGGGGCTGGGGCTGGGGACAGGGCTGGGGCAGGGTTCGGTGCAGGGCTGGGTCTGCAGGCAGGGATGGGGCTGAGTCTGGGTTGAGGGCTGGGCCAAGGATGGGGCCAGGGCTGGGGCTGGGGCTGGGCTAGGGGCTGGAGGCTGGGCTGGGGCTGAGGCTGTGCTGGGGGTCTGGGCTGGGCCTGGGGCAGGGCAGGGCCTGAGGCTGGGGTCCAGGGCTAGGGCTGGGCGGTGGCTGGGGCTGGGGCCAGGGCAGGGGCTGGGGACAGGGCTGGGGCCGGGCTGGGGCTGGGGCTGGGCTGCGATCTGGGCTGGGCCTGGGGCTGGGCTGGGCCCGAGGCTGGGGTCCAGGGCTGGGTCTGGGCGGTGGCTGGGGCTGGGCTGGGGCTGGTTTAGGGCTAGGGCTGGGTCTGGGGCAGGGGCTGGGCTGGGGCTGGGGCTGGGCTGGGTCTGGGCTGGGTCTGGGCTGGGGCTGCGGCTGGGCTGGGGATGAGGGTGGGGCTGGGCTGGGTTCTGGGCTGGGCCTGGGGTAGGGCTGGACCCGAGGCTGGGGCAGGGCTGGGGGTAGGGCTGGGGCTGGGGCTGGGCTCTGGTAGGGCTGGGGCAGGGAAGGGGCTGGGGCCAGGGCTGGGGCAGGGCTGTGGCTTGGGCTGGGCTGGGGCAGGGCTGGGGCTGGGGCTGGAACCAAGTCTTCGGCAGGGCTGCGGCTGGGGTGGGGCCAGGGCTGGGGCAGGACTGGCGCTGGGGCAGGTCTGGGGCCAAGGCTGGGCTGGTGCTGGACTGAGGGCAGGGCTGGGCTAGGGCTGGGGGGCGGGCTGGGCTAGAGCTGGGCTGGGGCAGCGCTGGGCTGGGCTATGGCTGGGGCTGGGCTGGGGCTGAGGCAGGGCTGGGACAGGGCAGGGGCTGAGGCAGGGCTGGGGCTGGGGCTGAGGCTGGGCTAGGTTCTGGGCTGGGCCTGGGACAGGGCTGGGCCCGAGGCTGGGGTCCAGGGCTGGGGCTGGGCGGTGGCTGGGGCTGGGCTGGGGCTGGGTTAGGGCTGGGGCTGGGGGCAGGGATGGGGCCGGGGCTGGAACCAAGGTTTGGGCAGGGATGGGGCTGGGGCTGGGGCCGTGCCTGGGGCTGGGGCTGGAGCAGCGTTGGTGCTGGGCTGTGGCTGGGGCTGGGTCCAGGGCTGGGGCTGGGCTGGGGCTGGGACTGGGCTGAGGGCAGGGCTTGGGCAGGGCTTGGGATGGGGGCTGGGATGGGGCAGGACTGGGGCTGGGACTGGGGCAGGGAAGGGGCTGGGGCTGGGATGGGGCTGGGGCTGGGGCTGTGGTCGGGGCTGGGGCTGGGCTGTGGCTGGGGCTGGGTTGGGCTAGGGCTGGGGCTGGGCTGGGGTCGAGGGTGGGGCTGGGGCTGGGCTGGGACTGGGTCCAGGGCTGAGGCTGGGCTGGGGCTGGGGCTAAGCTGGGCTAGGGCTGGGGTCTGGGCTGGGGCCGAGGGAGGGGCTGGGGCTGGGGCTGGGCTGAGGGCAGGGTTTTGGCAGGGCTAGGGATGGGGGCTGGGATGGGGCAGGACTGGGGCTGGGACTGGGGCAGGGAAAGGGCTGTGGCTGGGCTGGGGCTGGGGCCGGGGCTGTGGTCGGGGCTGGGGCTGGGCTGTGGCTGGGGCTGGGTTGGGCTAGGGCTGAGGCTGGGCTGGGGGTCGAAGGTGGGGCTGGGGCTGGGCTGGGACTGGGTCCAGGGCTGAGGCTGGGCTGGGGCTGGGGCTGGGCTGGGCTAGGGCTGGGGCTGGGCTGGGGCCGAGGGAGGGGCTGGAGGCTGGGGCTGGGGCAGGGCTGGGGCTGGGCTGAGGGCAGGGCTAGGCTAGGGGTGGGGCTGGGACAGGGCTGAGGCTGGGCTGAGGGCAGGGCTATGCTAGGGGTGGGGCTGGGGCAGGGCTGGGGCCAGGGCTGAGGCTGGGCTGGAGCTGGGGCTGGTCTGGGTCCAGGGCAGGGGCTGGGCTGGGGCTGGGGCTGGGTTCGGTGCAGGACTGAGTCTGGGTTGAGGGCTGGGCCAAGGATGGGGCCAGGGCTGGGGCTGGGGTCAGGGCTGGGGCCGGGCTGGGGCTGGGGCTGGGGTGAGGGCACGGCTTGGGCAGGGCTAGGGATGGGGGCTGGGATGGGGAAGGACTGGGGCTGGGACTGGGGCAGGGAAGGGGCTGGGGCTGGGCTGGGGATGGGTCCGGGGCTGTGGTCGGGGCTGGGGCTGGGCTGTGGCTGAGGCTGGGTTGGGTTAGGGCTGGGGCTGGGCCGGGGCAGGACTGGGGCTGTGGCTGGGGCTGGGGCAGGGGCTGGGGCTGGGGACAGGGCTGGGGCTGGGCTGAGGCTGGGCTGGGGCTGGGGCTGGGCCGGGGCAGGACTGGGGCCGGGGCTGGGGCTGGGGCAGGGGCCGAAGCTGGGGACAGGGCTGGGGCAGGGCTGGGTCCGGGCTGGGGCTGGGGTCGTTGCAGGGCTGGGTCTGGGGGCAGGGATGGGGCTTAGTCTGAGTTGGGGCCTGGGCCAAAGATGGGGACAGGGCTGGGGCTGGGGCTGGGCTAGGGGCTGGAGGCTGGGCTGGGGCTGGGGCTGAGGCAGGGCTGGGGCCGGGGCTGAGGCTGGGCTAGGTTCTGGGCTGGGCCTGGGACAGGGCTGGGCCCGAGGCTGGGGCAGGGCTGGGGCTGGGCTAAGGGCAGGGCTGGGTTAGGGCTGTGGCTGTGCAGGGCTGGGCTAGGGCTGGGCTGGGGCCGGGGATGGAGCCTTGGGTGGGGCTGGGCTGGGGTCTGGGCTGGGCCTGGGGCAGGGCTGGGCCCGAGGCTGGGGTCCAGGGCTGGGGCTGGGCGGTGGCTGGGGCTGGGCTGGGGCTGGGTTAGGGCTGTGGCTGGGTCCAGGGCAGGGGCTGGGCTTGGGCTGGGGCTGGGCTGGCGCAGGGCAGGGGCTGGGGCTGGGGCTGGGCTGGGGCTGGGGCTGGGGCCAGGCCAGAGGCTAGTGTTGAGGCTGGGCTGGGGCAGGGTTGGGGCTGGGGCTGGGGCTGGGGCTGGGGCTTGGGCTGGGGCTGGGCTAGGGCTGGGGCAGGGGCCAGGGCTGGGGCTGGGGTTTGGGCCAGGGCTGGGGCTGGGGTTTGGGCCAGGGCTGGGGCTGGGGTTGGGGCTGGGGCTTGGGCTGGGTCCATGGCTGGGGCTGGGCTGGGGCAGGGCTGGGGCTGGGGCTGGACCTGGGGCTGGGGCTGGGGCCAGGCCAGAGGCTAGTGTTGGGGCTGGGCTGGGGCAGGGTTGGGGCTGGGGCTGGGGCCGGGGCTGGGGCTGGGCTAGGGCTGGGGCAGGGGCCAGGGCTGGGGCTGGGGTTTGGGCCAGGGCTGGGGCTGGGGTTTGGGCCAGGGCTGGGGCTGGGGCTGGGGCTGGGGCTTGGGCTGGGTCCATGGCTGGGGCTGGGCTGGGGCAGGGCTGGGGCTGGGGCTGGACCTGGGGCAGGGCTGGGCTCGAGGCTGGGGCAGGGATGGGGTCGGGCTGGGGCTGGGGGCAGGGATGGGGATGGGGCTGGGGCTGGGGCAGGGCTGGGGCCGGAGCTGGAACCGAGGTTTGGGCAGGGCTGGTGCTGGGGCTGGGGCCGTGCCTGGGCCTGGGGCTGGAGCAGCGTTGGTGCTGGGCTGTGGCTGGGGCTGGGGACAGGGCTGGAGCCGGGATGGGGCTGGGGCTGGGCTGAGGGCATGGCTTTGGCAGGGCTAGGGATGGGGGCTGGGATGGGGCAGGACTGGGGCTGGGGACTGGGGCAGGGAAGGGGCTGGGGCTGGGATGGGACTGGGGCCAGGGCTATGGTCGGGGCTGGGGCTGGGCTGTGGCTGGGGCTGGGCTGGGGTCGAGGGTGGGGCTGGGGCTGGACTGGGGCCGAGGGAGGGGCTGGGCTGGGGCCAATGTTGGGGCTGGGGCTGGGGCTGGGGCTGGGGTGGGGCAGGGAAGGGGCTGGGTCCAGGGCTGGGGCTGGGCTGTGGCTGTGGCTGGGCTGGGCTAGGGCTGGGGCTGGGCTGGGGCCGAGGGTGGGGCTGGGGCTGGGGCTGGGGCTGGGGCTGGGGCTGGGCTGTGGCTGTGGCTGGGCTGGGCTGGGGCTGGGGCTGGGGCTGGGGCCTGAGGGTAGGGCTGGGCTAGGGCTGGGGCAGGGGTGGGGCTGGGCTGGGACCAGGACTGGGCTGGGGCGGGGACTGGGGCAAGGCTGGGGCTAGGGCTGGGTTGGGGCATGACTGGCCTGGGGCAGGGACTGGGGGTAGGGCTGGAGCCGGGGCTGGGGCTGGGGCTAGGGCAGGACTAGGCTGGAGGCTGGGCCTTGGGCTGGGGCTGGGCTGGGGCTGGGGCTGGAGCCAAGTCTATGGCTGGGCTGGGGATGGGGCTGGGGCCGGGTCTGGGGCAGGGCTGGGGCTGGGCTGGGGCTGGGTCCAGGGCAGGGGCTGGGCTGGGGCTGGGGCTGGGCTGGGTCTGGGCTGGGGCAGGGCTGGGGCTGCGGCTGGGCTGGGGATGAGGGTGGGGCTGGGCTGGGTTCTGGGCTGGGGCAGGGCTGGGGCTGCGGCTGGGGCTGGGGATGAGGGTGGGGCTTGGCTGGGTTCTGGGCTGGGCCTGGGGTAGGGCTGGACCAGAGGCTGGGGCAGGGCTGGGGTAGGGCTGGGGCTGGGGCTGGGCTGAGGGCAGGGCTGGGGCAGGGATGGGTCCGGGGCTGGGCTGGGTCTGGGCTGGGGCAGGGGCTGGGGCTGCGGCTGGGCTGGGGATGAGGGTGGGGCTGGGCTGGGTTCTGGGCTGGGCCTGGGGTAGGGCTGGACCCGAGGCTGGGGCAGGGCTGGGGTAGGGCTGGGGCTGGGGCTGGGCTCGGGTAGGGCTGGGGCAGGGAAGGGGCTGGGGACAGGGCTGGGGGCAGGGCTGTGGCTTGGGCTGGGCTGGGGCAGGGCTGGGGCTGGGGCTGGAACCAAGTCTTTGGCAGGGTTGCGGCTGGGGTGGGGCCGGAGCTGGGGCAGGACTGGCGCTGGGGCAGGTCTGGGGCCAAGACGGGGCTGGTGCTGGACTGAGGGCAGGGCTGGGCTAGGGCTGGGGGGAGGGCTGGGCTAGAGCTGGGCTGGGCTGGGGCAGGGCTGGGGCTGCGGCTGGGTCCAGGGCTGGGGGTGGGCTGGGGCAGGGCTGGGACTGGGGCTGGGCTGGGGCCGGGGCTGGGACCGGGGCTGCAGCTGGGGCTGGGGCTGGGCTCGGGTAGGGCTGGGGCAGGGAAGGGGCTGGGGACAGGGCTGGGGCTGGGCTGTGGCTTGGGCTGGGCTGGGGCAGGGATGGGGCTGGGGCTGGAACCAAGTCTTGGGCAGGGCTGCGGCTGGGGTGGGGCCGGGGCTGAGGCAGGAGTGGCGCTGGGGCAGGTCTGGGGCCAAGGCTGGGCTGGTGCTGGACTGAGGGCAGGGCTGGGCTAGGGCTGGGGGGAGGGCTGGGCTAGAGCTGGGCTGGGGCAGCGCTGGGCTGGGCTAGGGCTGGGGCTGGGCTGGGGCTGGGCTGCGGCTGGGCTGAGGGCAGGGTTATGCTAGGGGTGGGGCTGGGGCAGGGCTGGGGCTGGGGCTGAGGCTGGGCTGGGGCTGGGGCTGGGGCTGGGGCAGGGGCCGGGGCTGTGGACAGGGCTGGGGCAGGGCTGGGGCCGGGCTGGGGCTGGGTTCGGTGCAGGGCTGGGTCTGGGGGCTGGGATGGGGCTGAGTCTGGGTTGGGGGCTGGGCCAAGGATGGGGCCAGGGCTGGGGCTGGGGCTGGGCTAGGGGCTGGAGGCTGGGCTGGGGCTGAGGCAGGGCTGGGACAGGGCAGGGGCTGAGGCAGGGCTGGGGCCGGGGCTGAGGCTGGGCTAGGGTCTGGGCTGGGCCTGGGACAGGGCTGGGCCTGAGGCTGGGGCAGGGCTGGGGCTGGGCTAAGGGCAGGGCTGGGCTAGGGCTGTGGCTGTGCAGGGCTGGGCTAGGGCTGGGCTGGGGCTGGGGATGGGGCCGTGGGTGGGGCTGGGCTGCGGTCTGGGCTGGGCCTGGGGCTGGACTGGGGCCGAGGGTGGGGCTGGGGCTGGGCTGGGGCTGGGTCCAGGGCAGGGGCTGGGCTGTGGCTGGGGCTGGGCTGGGCTAGGGCTGGGGCTGGGCTGGGGCTGAGGGTGGGGCTGGGGCTGGGGCTGGGGCTGGGGCTGGGGCTGGGCTGTGGCTGTGGCTGGGCTGGGCTAGGGCTGGGGCTGGGCTGGGGCCGAGGGTGGGGCTGGGGCTGGGGCTGGGGCTGGGGCCTGAGGGTAGGGCTGGGCTAGGGCTGGGGCAGGGGTGGGGCTGGGCTGGGACCAGGACTGGGCTGGGGCGGGGGACTGGGGCAAGGCTGGGGCTAGGGCTGGGTTGGGGCATGACTGGCCTGGGGCAGGGACTGGGGTAGGGCTGGAGCCGGGGCTGGGGCTGGGGCTAGGGCAGGACTAGGCTGGAGGCTGGGCCTTGGGCTGGGGCTGGGCTGGGGCTGGGGCTGGAGCCAAGTCTATGGCTGGGCTGGGGATGGGGCTGGGGCCGGGTCTGGGGCAGGACTGGGGCTGGGGCAGGGGCTGGGTCTCAGGCAGGGCTAGGGCCGGGTCTGGGGCAGGGCTGGGGCTGGGCTGGGGCTGGGTCCAGGGCAGGGGCTGGGCTGGGGCTGGGGCTGGGCTGGGTCTGGGCTGGGGCAGGGCTGGGGCTGCGGCTGGGCTGGGGATGAGGGTGGGGCTGGGCTGGGTTCTGGGCTGGGGCAGGGCTGGGGCTGTGGCTGGGCTGGGGATGAGGGTGTGGCTGGGCTGGGTTCTGGGCTGGGCCTGGGGTAGGGCTGGACCAGAGGCTGGGGCAGGGCTGGGGTAGGGCTGGGGCTGGGGCTGGGCTGAGGGCAGGGCTGGGGCAGGGATGGGTCCGGGGCTGGGCTGGGTCTGGGCTGGGGCAGGGCTGGGGCTGCGGCTGGGCTGGGGATGAGGGTGGGGCTGGGCTGGGTTCTGGGCTGGGCCTGGGGTAGGGCTGGACCCGAGGCTGGGGCAGGGCTGGGGTAGGGCTGGGGCTGGGGCTGGGCTCGGGTAGGGCTGGGGCAGGGAAGGGGCTGGGGACAGGGCTGGGGCAGGGCTGTGGCTTGGGCTGGGCTGGGGCAGGGCTGGGGCTGGGGCTGGAACCAAGTCTTTGGCAGGGTTGCGGCTGGGGTGGGGCCGGAGCTGGGGCAGGACTGGCGCTGGGGCAGGTCTGGGGCCAAGACGGGGCTGGTGCTGGACTGAGGGCAGGGCTGGGCTAGGGCTGGGGGGAGGGCTGGGCTAGAGCTGGGCTGGGCTGGGGCAGGGCTGGGGCTGCGGCTGGGTCCAGGGCTGGGGGTGGGCTGGGGCAGGACTGGGACTGGGGCTGGGCTGGGGCCGGGGCTGGGACCGGGGCTGCAGCTGGGGCTGGGGCTGGGCTCGGGTAGGGCTGGGGCAGGGAAGGGGCTGGGGACAGGGCTGGGGCAGGGCTGTGGCTTGGGCTGGGCTGGGGCAGGGCTGGGGCTGGGGCTGGAACCAAGTCTTGGGCAGGGCTGCGGCTGGGGTGGGGCCGGGGCTGAGGCAGGAGTGGCGCTGGGGCAGGTCTGGGGCCAAGGCTGGGCTGGTGCTGGACTGAGGGCAGGGCTGGGCTAGGGGTGGGGGGAGGGCTGGGCTAGAGCTGGGCTGGGGCAGCGCTGGGCTGGGCTATGGCTGGGGCTGGGCTGGGGCTGGGCTGCGGCTGGGCTGAGGGCAGGGTTATGCTAGGGGTGGGGCTGGGGCAGGGCTGGGGCTGGGGCTGAGGCTGGGCTGGGGCTGGGGCTGGGGCTGGGGCAGGGGCCGGGGCTGTGGACAGGGCTGGGGCAGGGCTGGGGCCGGGCTGGGGCTGGGTTCGGTGCAGGGCTGGGTCTGGGGGCTGGGATGGGGCTGAGTCTGGGTTGGGGGCTGGGCCAAGGATGGGGCCAGGGCTGGGGCTGGGGCTGGGCTAGGGGCTGGAGGCTGGGCTGGGGCTGAGGCAGGGCTGGGACAGGGCAGGGGCTGAGGCAGGGCTGGGGCCGGGGCTGAGGCTGGGCTAGGGTCTGGGCTGGGCCTGGGACAGGGCTGGGCCTGAGGCTGGGGCAGGGCTGGGGCTGGGCTAAGGGCAGGGCTGGGCTAGGGCTGTGGCTGTGCAGGGCTGGGCTAGGGCTGGGCTGGGGCTGGGGATGGGGCCGTGGGTGGGGCTGGGCTGCGGTCTGGGCTGGGCCTGGGGCTGGACTGGGGCCGAGGGTGGGGCTGGGGCTGGGCTGGGGCTGGGTCCAGGGCAGGGGCTGGGCTGTGGCTGGGGCTGGGCTGGGCTAGGGCTGGGGCTGGGCTGGGGCTCAGGGTGGGGCTGGGTGTGGGGCTGGGTCTGGGTGCAGGGCTGGGCTAAGGCTGGGGCTGGGCTGGGGCCGGGCTGGGGCCGAGGGTGGGGCTGGGGCTGGGGCTGGGGCTGGGGCCTGAGGGTAGGGCTGGGCTAGGGCTGGGGCAGGACTGGGGCTGGGACTGGGGCCAGGACTGGGCTGGGGCGGGGACTGGGGCAAGGCTGGGGCTGGGGCTGGGCTGGGGCAGGGCTGGGGCTGCGGCTGGGCTGGGGATGAGAGTGGGGCTGGGCTGGGTTCTGGGCTGGGGCAGGGCTGGGGCTGCGGCTGGGCTGGGGATGAGGGTGGGGCTGGGCTGGGTTCTGGGATGGGCCTGGGGTAGGGCTGGACCCGAGGCTGGGGCAGGGCTGGGGTAGGGCTGGGGCTGGGGCTGGGCTCGGGTAGGGCTGGGGCAGGGAAGGGGCTGGGGACAGGGCTGGGGCAGGGCTGTGGCTTGGGCTGGGCTGGGGCAGGGCTGGGGCTGGGGCTGGAACCAAGTCTTGGGCAGGGCTGCGGCTGGGGCTGGGGCTGGGGCTGGGGTGAGGGCACGGCTTGGGCAGGGATAGGGATGGGGGCTGGGATGGGGCAGGACTGGGGCTGGGACTGGGGCAGGGAAGGGGCTGGGGCTGGGCTGGGGCTGGGGCTGGGGCTGTGGTCGGGGCTGGGGCTGGGCTGTGGCTGGGGCTGGGCTGGGGTCGAGGGTGGGGCTGGGGCTGGGCTGGGGCCGAGGGAGGGGCTGGGCTGGGGCTGGGGCTGGGCGCAGGTCTGGGCTAGGGCTGGGGCTGGGGGTGGGGCAAGGCTGGGGATGGGCTGAGGGCAGGGCTAGGCTAGGGGTGGGGCTGGGACAGGGCTGAGGCTGGGCTGAGGGCAGGGCTATGCTAGGGTTTGGGCTGGGGCAGGGCTGGGGTCACGGCTGAGGCTGGGCTGGGGCTGGGGCTGGTCTGGGTCCAGGGCAGGGGCTGGGCTGGGGCTGGGGCTGGGCCGGGGCAGGACTGGGGATGGGGATGGGGCTGGGGCCGGGGCTGGGGCTGGGGACAGGGCTGGGCTGGGGCTGGGGCTGGTCTGGGTCCAGGGCAGGGGCTGGGCTGGGGCTGGGGCTGGGCCGGGGCAGGACTGGGGATGGGGATGGGGCTGGGGCCGGGGCTGGGCCGGGGCAGGACTGGGGATGGGGATGGGGCTGCAGCTGGGGCTGGGGCTGGGCTCGGGTAGGGCTGGGGCAGGGAAGGGGCTGGGGACAGGGCTGGGGCAGGGCTGTGGCTTGGGCTGGGCTGGGGCAGGGCTGGGGCTGGGGCTGGAACCAAGTCTTGGGCAGGGCTGCGGCTGGGGTGGGGCCGGGGCTGAGGCAGGAGTGGCGCTGGGGCAGGGGCTGGGGCTGGGGCTGGTCTGGGTCCAGGGCAGGGGCTGGGATGGGGCTGAGTCTGGGTTGGGGGCTGGGCCAAGGATGGGGCCAGGGCTGGGGCTGGGGCTGGGCTAGGGGCTGGAGGCTGGGCTGGGGCTGAGGCAGGGCTGGGACAGGGCAGGGGCTGAGGCAGGGCTGGGGCCGGGGCTGAGGCTGGGCTAGGGTCTGGGCTGGGCCTGGGACAGGGCTGGGCCTGAGGCTGGGGCAGGGCTGGGGCTGGGCTAAGGGCAGGGCTGGGCTAGGGCTGTGGCTGTGCAGGGCTGGGCTAGGGCTGGTCTGGGGCTGGGGATGGGGCCGTGGGTGGGGCTGGGCTGCGGTCTGGGCTGGGCCTGGGGCTGGACTGGGGCCGAGGGTGGGGCTGGGGCTGGGCTGGGGCTGGGTCCAGGGCAGGGGCTGGGCTGTGGCTGGGGCTGGGCTGGGCTAGGGCTGGGGCTGGGCTGGGGCTGAGGGTGGGGCTGGGGCTGGGGCTGGGGCTGGGGCTGGGGCTGGGCTGTGGCTGTGGCTGGGCTGGGCTAGGGCTGGGGCTGGGCTGGGGCCGAGGGTGGGGCTGGGGCTGGGGCTGGGGCTGGGGCCTGAGGGTAGGGCTGGGCTAGGGCTGGGGCAGGGGTGGGGCTGGGCTGGGACCAGGACTGGGCTGGGGCGGGGACTGGGGCAAGGCTGGGGCTAGGGCTGGGTTGGGGCATGACTGGCCTGGGGCAGGGACTGGGGTAGGGCTGGAGCCGGGGCTGGGGCTGGGGCTAGGGCAGGACTAGGCTGGAGGCTAGGCCTTGGGCTGGGGCTGGGCTGGGGCTGGGGCTGGAGCCAAGTCTATGGCTGGGCTGGGGATGGGGCTGGGGCCGGGTCTGGGGCAGGACTGGGGCTGGGGCAGGGGCTGGGTCTCAGGCAGGGCTAGGGCCGGGTCTGGGGCAGGGCTGGGGCTGGGCTGGGGCTGGGTCCAGGGCAGGGGCTGGGCTGGGGCTGGGGCTGGGCTGGGTCTGGGCTGGGGCAGGGCTGGGGCTGCGGCTGGGCTGGGGATGAGGGTGGGGCTGGGCTGGGTTCTGGGCTGGGGCAGGGCTGGGGCTGTGGCTGGGCTGGGGATGAGGGTGTGGCTGGGCTGGGTTCTGGGCTGGGCCTGGGGTAGGGCTGGACCAGAGGCTGGGGCAGGGCTGGGGTAGGGCTGGGGCTGGGGCTGGGCTGAGGGCAGGGCTGGGGCAGGGATGGGTCCGGGGCTGGGCTGGGTCTGGGCTGGGGCAGGGCTGGGGCTGCGGCTGGGCTGGGGATGAGGGTGGGGCTGGGCTGGGTTCTGGGCTGGGCCTGGGGTAGGGCTGGACCCGAGGCTGGGGCAGGGCTGGGGTAGGGCTGGGGCTGGGGCTGGGCTCGGGTAGGGCTGGGGCAGGGAAGGGGCTGGGGACAGGGCTGGGGCAGGGCTGTGGCTTGGGCTGGGCTGGGGCAGGGCTGGGGCTGGGGCTGGAACCAAGTCTTTGGCAGGGTTGCGGCTGGGGTGGGGCCGGAGCTGGGGCAGGACTGGCGCTGGGGCAGGTCTGGGGCCAAGACGGGGCTGGTGCTGGACTGAGGGCAGGGCTGGGCTAGGGCTGGGGGGAGGGCTGGGCTAGAGCTGGGCTGGGCTGGGGCAGGGCTGGGGCTGCGGCTGGGTCCAGGGCTGGGGGTGGGCTGGGGCAGGGCTGGGACTGGGGCTGGGCTGGGGCCGGGGCTGGGACCGGGGCTGCAGCTGGGGCTGGGGCTGGGCTCGGGTAGGGCTGGGGCAGGGAAGGGGCTGGGGACAGGGCTGGGGCAGGGCTGTGGCTTGGGCTGGGCTGGGGCAGGGCTGGGGCTGGGGCTGGAACCAAGTCTTGGGCAGGGCTGCGGCTGGGGTGGGGCCGGGGCTGAGGCAGGAGTGGCGCTGGGGCAGGTCTGGGGCCAAGGCTGGGCTGGTGCTGGACTGAGGGCAGGGCTGGGCTAGGGCTGGGGGGAGGGCTGGGCTAGAGCTGGGCTGGGGCAGCGCTGGGCTGGGCTATGGCTGGGGCTGGGCTGGGGCTGGGCTGCGGCTGGGCTGAGGGCAGGGTTATGCTAGGGGTGGGGCTGGGGCAGGGCTGGGGCTGGGGCTGAGGCTGGGCTGGGGCTGGGGCTGGGGCTGGGGCAGGGGCCGGGGCTGTGGACAGGGCTGGGGCAGGCCTGGGGCCGGGCTGGGGCTGGGTTCGGTGCAGGGCTGGGTCTGGGGGCTGGGATGGGGCTGAGTCTGGGTTGGGGGCTGGGCCAAGGATGGGGCCAGGGCTGGGGCTGGGGCTGGGCTAGGGGCTGGAGGCTGGGCTGGGGCTGAGGCAGGGCTGGGACAGGGCAGGGGCTGAGGCAGGGCTGGGGCCGGGGCTGAGGCTGGGCTAGGGTCTGGGCTGGGCCTGGGACAGGGCTGGGCCTGAGGCTGGGGCAGGGCTGGGGCTGGGCTAAGGGCAGGGCTGGGCTAGGGCTGTGGCTGTGCAGGGCTGGGCTAGGGCTGGGCTGGGGCTGGGGATGGGGCCGTGGGTGGGGCTGGGCTGCGGTCTGGGCTGGGCCTGGGGCTGGACTGGGGCCGAGGGTGGGGCTGGGGCTGGGCTGGGGCTGGGTCCAGGGCAGGGGCTGGGCTGTGGCTGGGGCTGGGCTGGGCTAGGCCTGGGGCTGGGCTGGGGCTCAGGGTGGGGCTGGGTGTGGGGCTGGGTCTGGGTGCAGGGCTGGGCTAAGGCTGGGGCTGGGCTGGGGCCGGGCTGGGGCCGAGGGTGGGGCTGGGGCTGGGGCTGGGGCTGGGGCCTGAGGGTAGGGCTGGGCTAGGGCTGGGGCAGGACTGGGGCTGGGACTGGGGCCAGGACTGGGCTGGGGCGGGGACTGGGGCAAGGCTGGGGCTGGGGCTGGGCTGGGGCAGGGCTGGGGCTGCGGCTGGGCTGGGGATGAGAGTGGGGCTGGGCTGGGTTCTGGGCTGGGGCAGGGCTGGGGCTGCGGCTGGGCTGGGGATGAGGGTGGGGCTGGGCTGGGTTCTGGGATGGGCCTGGGGTAGGGCTGGACCCGAGGCTGGGGCAGGGCTGGGGTAGGGCTGGGGCTGGGGCTGGGCTCGGGTAGGGCTGGGGCAGGGAAGGGGCTGGGGACAGGGCTGGGGCAGGGCTGTGGCTTGGGCTGGGCTGGGGCAGGGCTGGGGCTGGGGCTGGAACCAAGTCTTGGGCAGGGCTGCGGCTGGGGCTGGGGCTGGGGTGAGGGCACGGCTTGGGCAGGGATAGGGATGGGGGCTGGGATGGGGCAGGACTGGGGCTGGGACTGGGGCAGGGAAGGGGCTGGGGCTGGGCTGGGGCTGGGGCTGGGGCTGTGGTCGGGGCTGGGGCTGGGCTGTGGCTGGGGCTGGGCTGGGGTCGAGGGTGGGGCTGGGGCTGGGCTGGGGCCGAGGGAGGGGCTGGGCTGGGGCTGGGGCTGGGCGCAGGTCTGGGCTAGGGCTGGGGCTGGGGGTGGGGCAAGGCTGGGGATGGGCTGAGGGCAGGGCTAGGCTAGGGGTGGGGCTGGGACAGGGCTGAGGCTGGGCTGAGGGCAGGGCTATGCTAGGGTTTGGGCTGGGGCAGGGCTGGGGTCACGGCTGAGGCTGGGCTGGGGCTGGGGCTGGTCTGGGTCCAGGGCAGGGGCTGGGCTGGGGCTGGGGCTGGGCCGGGGCAGGACTGGGGATGGGGATGGGGCTGGGGCCGGGGCTGGGGCTGGGGACAGGGCTGGGCTGGGGCTGGGGCTGGTCTGGGTCCAGGGCAGGGGCTGGGCTGGGGCTGGGGCTGGGCCGGGGCAGGACTGGGGATGGGGATGGGGCTGGGGCCGGGGCTGGGCCGGGGCAGGACTGGGGATGGGGATGGGGCTGCAGCTGGGGCTGGGGCTGGGCTCGGGTAGGGCTGGGGCAGGGAAGGGGCTGGGGACAGGGCTGGGGCAGGGCTGTGGCTTGGGCTGGGCTGGGGCAGGGCTGGGGCTGGGGCTGGAACCAAGTCTTGGGCAGGGCTGCGGCTGGGGTGGGGCCGGGGCTGAGGCAGGAGTGGCGCTGGGGCAGGTCTGGGGCCAAGGCTGGGCTGGTGCTGGACTGAGGGCAGGGCTGGGCTAGGGCTGGGGGGAGGGCTGGGCTAGAGCTGGGCTGGGGCAGCGCTGGGCTGGGCTATGGCTGGGGCTGGGCTGGGGCTGGGCTGCGGCTGGGCTGAGGGCAGGGTTATGCTAGGGGTGGGGCTGGGGCAGGGCTGGGGCTGGGGCTGAGGCTGGGCTGGGGCTGGGGCTGGGGCTGGGGCAGGGGCCGGGGCTGTGGACAGGGCTGGGGCAGGCCTGGGGCCGGGCTGGGGCTGGGTTCGGTGCAGGGCTGGGTCTGGGGGCTGGGATGGGGCTGAGTCTGGGTTGGGGGCTGGGCCAAGGATGGGGCCAGGGCTGGGGCTGGGGCTGGGCTAGGGGCTGGAGGCTGGGCTGGGGCTGAGGCAGGGCTGGGACAGGGCAGGGGCTGAGGCAGGGCTGGGGCCGGGGCTGAGGCTGGGCTAGGGTCTGGGCTGGGCCTGGGACAGGGCTGGGCCTGAGGCTGGGGCAGGGCTGGGGCTGGGCTAAGGGCAGGGCTGGGCTAGGGCTGTGGCTGTGCAGGGCTGGGCTAGGGCTGGGCTGGGGCTGGGGATGGGGCCGTGGGTGGGGCTGGGCTGCGGTCTGGGCTGGGCCTGGGGCTGGACTGGGGCCGAGGGTGGGGCTGGGGCTGGGCTGGGGCTGGGTCCAGGGCAGGGGCTGGGCTGTGGCTGGGGCTGGGCTGGGCTAGGGCTGGGGCTGGGCTGGGGCTCAGGGTGGGGCTGGGTGTGGGGCTGGGTCTGGGTGCAGGGCTGGGCTAAGGCTGGGGCTGGGCTGGGGCCGGGCTGGGGCCGAGGGTGGGGCTGGGGCTGGGGCTGGGGCTGGGGCCTGAGGGTAGGGCTGGGCTAGGGCTGGGGCAGGACTGGGGCTGGGACTGGGGCCAGGACTGGGCTGGGGCGGGGACTGGGGCAAGGCTGGGGCTGGGGCTGGGCTGGGGCAGGGCTGGGGCTGCGGCTGGGCTGGGGATGAGAGTGGGGCTGGGCTGGGTTCTGGGCTGGGGCAGGGCTGGGGCTGCGGCTGGGCTGGGGATGAGGGTGGGGCTGGGCTGGGTTCTGGGATGGGCCTGGGGTAGGGCTGGACCCGAGGCTGGGGCAGGGCTGGGGTAGGGCTGGGGCTGGGGCTGGGCTCGGGTAGGGCTGGGGCAGGGAAGGGGCTGGGGACAGGGCTGGGGCAGGGCTGTGGCTTGGGCTGGGCTGGGGCAGGGCTGGGGCTGGGGCTGGAACCAAGTCTTGGGCAGGGCTGCGGCTGGGGCAGGGCCGGGGCTGGGGCAGGACTGGCGCTGGGGCAGGTTTGGGGCCAAGGCGGGGCTGGTGCTGGACTGGGGGCAGGGCTGGGCTAGGGCTGGGGGGAGGGCTGGGCTAGAGCTGGGCTGGGGTAGTGCTGGGCTGGGCTATGGCTGGGGCTGGGCTGGGGCTGGGCTGGGTCTGGGGCTGGGCTCAGGGCTAGGCTAGGGGTGGGGCTGGGACAGGGCTGAGGCTGGGCTGAGGGCAGGGCTATGCTAGGGGTGGGGCTGGGGCAGGGCTGGGGTCACGGCTGAGGCTGGGCTGGGGCTGGGGCTGGTCTGGGTCCAGGGCAGGGGCTGGGCTGGGGCTGGGGCTGGGCCGAGGCAGGACTGGGGCTGGGGATGGGGCTGGGCCGGGGCTGGGGCTGGGGACAGGGCTGGGGCAGGGTTCGGTGCAGGGCTGGGTCTGCAGGCAGGGATGGGGCTGAGTCTGGGTTGAGGGCTGGGCCAAGGATGGGGCCAGGGCTGGGGCTGGGGCTGGGCTAGGGGCTGGAGGCTGGGCTGGGGCTGAGGCTGTGCTGGGGTCTGGGCTGGGCCTGGGGCAGGGCAGGGCCTGAGGCTGGGGTCCAGGGCTAGGGCTGGGCGGTGGCTGGGGCTGGGGCCAGGGCAGGGGCTGGGGACAGGGCTGGGGTCGGGCTGGGGCTGGGGCTGGGCTGCGATCTGGGCTGGGCCTGGGGCTGGGGCTGGGCCCGAGGCTGGGGTCCAGGGCTGGGGCTGGGCGGTGGCTGGGGCTGGGCTGGGGCTGGTTTAGGGCTAGGGCTGGGTCTGGGGCAGGGGCTGGGCTGGGGCTGGGGCTGGGCTGGGTCTGGGCTGGGGCAGGGCTGGGGCTGCGGCTGGGCTGGGGATGAGGGTGGGGCTGGGCTGGGTTCTGGGCTGGGCCTGGGGTAGGGCTGGACCCGAGGCTGGGGCAGGGCTGGGGTAGGGCTGGGGCTGGGGATGGGCTCGGGTAGGGCTGGGGCAGGGAAGGGGCTGGGGACAGGGCTGGGGCAGGGCTGTGGCTTGGGCTGGGCTGGGGCAGGTCTGGGGCTGGGGCTGGAACCAAGTCTTGGGCAGGGCTGCGGCTGGGGTGGGGCCGGAGCTGGGGCAGGACTGGCGCTGGGGCAGGTTTGGGGCCAAGACGGGGCTGGTGCTGGACTGAGGGCAGGGCTGGGCTAGGGCTGGGGGGAGGGCTGGGCTAGAGCTGGGCTGGGGCAGCGCTGGGCTGGGCTATGGCTGGGGCTGGGCTGGGGCTGGGCTGCGGCTGGGCTGAGGGCAGGGTTATGCTAGGGGTGGCTCTGGGGCAGGGCTGGGGCCGGGGCTGAGGCTGGGCTGGGGCTGGGGCTGGGGCTGGGGCAGGGGCCGGGGCTGTGGACAGGGCTGGGGCAGGCCTGGGGCCGGGCTGGGGCTGGGTTCGGTGCAGGGCTGGGTCTGGGGGCAGGGATGGGGCTGAGTCTGGGTTGGGGGCTGGGCCAAGGATGGGGCCAGGGTTGGGGCTGGGGCTGGGCTAGGGGCTGGAGGCTGGGCTGGGGCTGAGGCAGGGCTGGGACAGGGCAGGGGCTGAGGCAGGGCTGGGGCCGGGGCTGAGGCTGGGCTAGGGTCTGGGCTGGGCCTGGGACAGGGCTGGGCCCGAGGCTGGGGCAGGGCTGGGGCTGGGTTAAGGGCAGGGCTGGGTTAGGGCTGTGGCTGTGCAGGGCTGGGCTAGGGCTGGGCTGGGGCCGGGGATGGGGCTGTGGGTGGGGCTGGGCTGCGGTCTGGGCTGGGCCTGGGGCTGGGCTGGGGCCGAGGGTGGGGGTGGGGCTGGGCTGGGGCTGGGTCCAGGGCAGGGGCTGGGCTGTGGAGGGGGCTGGGCTGGGCTAGGGCTGGGTCTGGGCTGGGGCCGAGGTTGGGGCTGGGTCTGGGGCTGGGTCTGGGTGCAGGGCTGGGCTAGGGGTGGGGCTGGGGCAGGGCTGGGGCTGGGCTGAGGGCAGGGTTAGGCTAGGGGTGGGGCTGGGGCTGGGGCTGGGGCTGGGCTGAGGGCAGGGCTATGCTAGGGGTGGGGCTGGGGCAAGGGTGGGGCCGGGGCTGAGGCTGGGCTGGGGCTGGGGCTGGGCTGGGGCTGGGGCTGGGCCGGCGCAGGACTGGGGCTGGGGCTGGGGCTGGGTTCGGTGCAGGGCTGGGTCTGGGGGCAGGGATGGGGCTGAGTCTGGTTTGGGGGCTGGGCCAAGGATGGGGCCAGGGCTGGGGCTGGGACTGGGGCTGGGCTGGGGCAGGGCTGGAACTGGGGCTGGGCTGAGGCCAAGGTTGGGGCTGGGCTGGGCTAGGGCTGGGGCTGGGCTGGGGCCGAGGGTGGGTCTGGGGCTGGGGCTGGGGCTGGGGCTGGACCTGGGGCAGGGTTGGGCCCGAAGCTGCGGCAGGGATGGGGTCGGGCTGGGGCTGGGGGCAGGGATGGGGATGGGGCTGCGGCTGGGGCAGGGCTGGGGCCGGGGCTGGAACCAAGGTTTGGACAGGGCTGGGGCTGGGGCTGGGGCCGTGCCTGGGCCTGGGGCTGGAGCAGCGTTGGTGCTGGGCTGTGGCTGGGGCTGGGGACAGGGCTGGGGCCGGACTAGGGCAGGGGCTGGGCTGAGGGCATGGCTTGGGCAGGGCTAGGGATGGGGGCTGGGATGGGGCAGGACTGGGGCTGGGACTGGGGCAGGGAAGGGGCTGGGGCTGGGGCTGGGCTGTGGTCGGGGCTGGGCTGGGGTCGAGGGTGGGGCTGGGGCTGGGCTGGGGCCGAGGGAGGGGCTGGGCTGGGGCTGGGGCTGGGCGCAGGGCTGGGCTAGGGCTGGGGCTGGGGCAGGGCTGGGGATGGGCTGAGGGCAGGGCTAGGCTAGGGGTGGGGCTGGGACAGGGCTGAGGCTGGGCTGAGGGCAGGGCTATGCTAGGGGTGGGGCTGGGGCAGGGCTGGGGTCAGGGCTGGGGCTGGTCTGGGTCCAGGGCAGGGGCAGGGCTGGGGCAGGGGCTGGGCCGGGGCAGGACTGGGGCTGGGGATGGGGCTGGGGCCGGGGCTGGGGCTGGGGACAGGGCTGGGGCAGGGTTCGGTGCAGGGCTGGGTCTGGGGCTGGGCTAGGGGCTGGAGGCTGGGCTGGGGCTGAGGCTGTGCTGGGGTCTGGGCTGGGCCTGGGGCAGGGAACGGCCTGAGGCTGGGGTCCAGGTATGGGGCTGGGCGGTGGCTGGGGCTGGGGCCAGGGCAGGGGCTGGGACAGGGCTGGGGCCGGGCTGGGGCTGGTGCTGGGCTGCGATCTGGGCTGGGCCTGGGGCTGGGCTGGGCCCGAGGCTGGGGTCCAGGGCTGGGGCTGGGTGGTGCCTGGGGCTGGGCTGGGGCTGGTTTAGGGCTAGGGCTGGGTCCAGGGCAGGGGCTGGGCTGGGGCTGGGGCTGGGGCTGCGGCTGGGCTGGGGATGAGGGTGGGGCTGGGCTGGGTTCTGGGCTGGGCCTGGGGTAGGGCTGGACCCGAGGCTGGACCCGAGGCTGGGGCAGGGCTGGGGCTGGGTCTGGGGCCGGGGCTTGGGCTGCGCTACGGCTGGGGCCGGGGCTGGGGCAGGACTGGGGCTGGGTCTGGGCTGGGGCCGGGGCTGGGGCTGGGGCTGGGTCTCAGGCAGGGCTGGGGTCGGGTCTGGGGCAGGGCTGGGGCTGGGCTGGGGCTGGGGCTGGGCTGGGGCTGTGTAAGGGCTGGGGCTGGGTCCAGGGCAGGGGCTGGGCTGGGGCTGGGGCTGGCTGGGGCTGGGCTGCGGCTGGGCTGAGGGCAGGGTTATGCTAGGGGTGGCTCTGGGGCAGGGCTGGGGCCGGGGCTGAGGCTGGGCTGGGGCTGGGGCTGGGGCTGGGGCTGGGGCAGGAGCCGGGGCTGTGGACAGGGCTGGGGCAGGGCTGGGTCCGCGCTGGGGCTGGGTTCGGTGCAGGGCTGGGTCTGGGGGCAGGGATGGGGCTGAGTCTGGGTTGGGGGCTGGGCTGGGGCTGCGGCTGGGCTGGGGATGAGGGTGGGGCTGGGCTGGGTTCTGGGCTGGGCCTGGGGTAGGGCTGGACCAGAGGCTGGGGCAGGGCTGGGGTAGGGCTGGGGCTGGGGCAGGGAAGGGGCTGGGGACAGGGCTGGGGCAGGGCTGTGGCTTGGGCTGGGCTGGGGCAGGGCTGGGGCTGGGGCTGGAACCAAGTCTTGGGCAGGGCTGCGGCTGGGGCAGGGCCGGGGCTGGGGCAGGACTGGCGCTGGGGCAGGTTTGGGGCCAAGGCGGGGCTGGTGCTGGACTGGGGGCAGGGCTGGGCTAGGGCTGGGGGGAGGGCTGGGCTAGAGTTGGGCTGGGGCAGCGCTGGGCTGGACTATGGCTGGGGCTGGGCTGGGGCTGGGCTGGGGCTGGGCTGGGGCTGGGCGCAGGGCTAGGCTAGGGGTGGGGCTGGGGCAGGACTGGTGCCGGGGCTGTGGCTGGGCTGGGGCTGGGGCTGGACTGGGTCCAGGGCAGGGGCTGGGCTGGGGCTGGGGCTGGGCCGGGGCAGGACTGGGGCTGGGGCTGGGGCTGGGGCTGGGGCAGGGGCCCGGGCTGGGGACAGGGCTGGGGCAGGGCTGGGGCTGGGCTGGGGCTCGTTCGGTGCAGGGCTGGGTCTGCGGGCAGGGATGAGGCTGGGTCTGGGTTGGGGGCTGGGCCAAGGATGGGGCCAGGGCTGGGGCTGGGGCTGGGCTAGGGGCAGGAGGCTGGGCTGGGGCTGAGGCAGGGCTGGGGCAGGGCAGGGGCTGCGGCAGGGCTGGGGCCGGGGCTGAGGCTGGGCTAGGGTCTGGGCTGGGCCTGGGACAGGGCTGGGCCCGAGGCTGGGGCAGGGCTGGGGCTGGGCTAAGGGCACGGCTGGGCTAGGGCTGTGGCTGTGCAGGGCTGGGCTAGGGCTGGGCTGGGGCCGGGGATGGGGCCATGGGTGGGGCTGGGCTGCGGTCTGGGCTGGGCCTGGGACAGGGCTGGGCCCGAGGCTGGGGCAGGGCTGGGGCTGGGCTAAGGGCACGGCTGGGCTAGGGCTCTGGCTGTGCAGGGCTGGGCTAGGGCTGGGCTGGGGCCGGGAATGGGGCCATGGGTGGGGCTGGGCTGCGGTCTGGGCTGGGCCTGGGGCAGGGCTGGACCCGAGGCTGGGGTCCAGGGCTGGGGCTGGGCGGTGGCTGGGGCTGGGCTGGGGCTGGGTCTGGGCTGAGGGCAGGGCTGGGGCAGGGATGGCCCGGGGCTGGGGCTGCGGCTGGGCTGGGGATGAGGGTGGGGCTGGGCTGGGTTCTGGGCTGGGCCTGGGGTAGGGCTGGACCCGAGGTTGGGGCAGGGCTGGGGTAGGGCTGGGGCTGGGGCTAGGCTCGGGTAGGGCTGGGGCAGGGAAGGGGTTGGGGCCAGGGCTGGGGCAGGGCTGTGGCTTGGGCTGGGCTGGGGCAGGGCTGGGGCTGGGGCTGGGTCCAGGGCTGGGGCTGGGGCTGTGGCTGTGGCTGGGCTGGGTTAGGGCTGGGGCTGGGCTGGGGCCGAGGGTGGGGCTGGGGCCAGGGCTGGGGCTGGGGCTGGGCTGGGTCCAGGGCTGGGGCTGGGGTAGGGCTGGACCCGAGGCTGGGGCAGGGCTGGGGTAGGGCTGGGGCTGGGGCTGGGCTCGGGTAGGGCTGGGGCAGGGAAGGGGCTGGGGACAGGGCTGGGGCAGGGCTGTGGCTTGGGCTGGGCTGGGGCAGGGCTGGGGCTGGGGCTGGAACCAAGTCTTGGGCAGGGCTGCGGCTGGGGTGGGGCCGGGGCTGGGGCAGGACTGGCGCTGGGGCAGGTTTGGGGCCAAGGCGGGGCTGGTGCTGGACTGGGGGCAGGGCTGAGGGCAGGGCTAGGCTAGGGGCAGGGCTGGGGCCAGGGCTGAGGCTGGGCTGGAGCTGGGGCTGGTCTGGGTCCAGGGCAGGGGCTGGGCTGGGGCTGGGGCTGGGTTCGGTGCAGGACTGAGTCTGGGTTGAGGGCTGGGCCAAGGATGGGGCCAGGGCTGGGGCTGGGGTCAGGGCTGGGGCCGGGCTGGGGCTGGGGCTGGGGTGAGGGCACGGCTTGGGCAGGGATAGGGATGGGGGCTGGGATGGGGCAGGACTGGGGCTGGGACTGGGGCCGAGGGAGGGGCTGGGCTGGGGCCAATGTTGGGGCTGGGGCTGGGGCTGGGGCTGGGGTGGGGCAGGGAAGGGGCTGGGTCCAGGGCTGGGGCTGGGCTGTGGCTGTGGCTGGGCTGGGCTAGGGCTGGGGCTGGGCTGGGGCCGAGGGTGGGGCTGGGGCTGGGGCTGGGGCTGGGGCTGGGGCTGGGCTGTGGCTGTGGCTGGGCTGGGCTGGGGCTGGGGCTGGGGCTGGGGCCTGAGGGTAGGGCTGGGCTAGGGCTGGGGCAGGGGTGGGGCTGGGCTGTGACCAGGACTGGGCTGGGGCGGGGACTGGGGCAAGGCTGGGGCTAGGGCTGGGTTGGGGCATGACTGGCCTGGGGCAGGGACTGGGGTAGGGCTGGAGCCGGGGCTGGGGCTGGGGCTAGGGCAGGACTAGGCTGGAGGCTGGGCCTTGGGCTGGGGCTGGGCTGGGGCTGGGGCTGGAGCCAAGTCTATGGCTGGGCTGGGGATGGGGCTGGGGCCGGGTCTGGGGCAGGACTGGGGCTGGGGCAGGGGCTGGGTCTCAGGCAGGGCTAGGGCCGGGTCTGGGGCAGGGCTGGGGCTGGGCTGGGGCTGGGTCCAGGGCAGGGGCTGGGCTGGGGCTGGGGCTGGGCTGGGTCTGGGCTGGGGCAGGGCTGGGGCTGCGGCTGGGCTGGGGATGAGGGTGGGGCTGGGCTGGGTTCTGGGCTGGGGCAGGGCTGGGGCTGCGGCTGGGCTGGGGATGAGGGTGGGGCTTGGCTGGGTTCTGGGCTGGGCCTGGGGTAGGGCTGGACCAGAGGCTGGGGCAGGGCTGGGGTAGGGCTGGGGCTGGGGCTGGGCTGAGGGCAGGGCTGGGGCAGGGATGGGTCCGGGGCTGGGCTGGGTCTGGGCTGGGGCAGGGCTGGGGCTGCGGCTGGGCTGGGGATGAGGGTGGGGCTGGGCTGGGTTCTGGGCTGGGCCTGGGGTAGGGCTGGACCCGAGGCTGGGGCAGGGCTGGGGTAGGGCTGGGGCTGGGGCTGGGCTCGGGTAGGGCTGGGGCAGGGAAGGGGCTGGGGACAGGGCTGGGGCAGGGCTGTGGCTTGGGCTGGGCTGGGGCAGGGCTGGGGCTGGGGCTGGAACCAAGTCTTTGGCAGGGTTGCGGCTGGGGTGGGGCCGGAGCTGGGGCAGGACTGGCGCTGGGGCAGGTCTGGGGCCAAGACGGGGCTGG
Organism: Melanerpes formicivorus; assembly: GCF_026170545.1. Taxonomy (NCBI): domain Eukaryota; kingdom Metazoa; phylum Chordata; class Aves; order Piciformes; family Picidae; genus Melanerpes; species Melanerpes formicivorus. The sequence goes on along the minus strand of NW_027144169.1, from coordinate 12,983 downwards.
TGCTGGACTGAGGGCAGGGCTGGGCTAGGGCTGGGGGGAGGGCTGGGCTAGAGCTGGGCTGGGCTGGGGCAGGGCTGGGGCTGCGGCTGGGTCCAGGGCTGGGGGTGGGCTGGGGCAGGGCTGGGACTGGGGCTGGGCTGGGGCCGGGGCTGGGACCGGGGCTGCAGCTGGGGCTGGGGCTGGGCTCGGGTAGGGCTGGGGCAGGGAAGGGGCTGGGGACAGGGCTGGGGCTGGGCTGTGGCTTGGGCTGGGCTGGGGCAGGGCTGGGGCTGGGGCTGGAACCAAGTCTTGGGCAGGGCTGCGGCTGGGGTGGGGCCGGGGCTGAGGCAGGAGTGGCGCTGGGGCAGGTCTGGGGCCAAGGCTGGGCTGGTGCTGGACTGAGGGCAGGGCTGGGCTAGGGCTGGGGGGAGGGCTGGGCTAGAGCTGGGCTGGGGCAGCGCTGGGCTGGGCTATGGCTGGGGCTGGGCTGGGGCTGGGCTGCGGCTGGGCTGAGGGCAGGGTTATGCTAGGGGTGGGGCTGGGGCAGGGCTGGGGCTGGGGCTGAGGCTGGGCTGGGGCTGGGGCTGGGGCTGGGGCAGGGGCCGGGGCTGTGGACAGGGCTGGGGCAGGCCTGGGGCCGGGCTGGGGCTGGGTTCGGTGCAGGGCTGGGTCTGGGGGCTGGGATGGGGCTGAGTCTGGGTTGGGGGCTGGGCCAAGGATGGGGCCAGGGCTGGGGCTGGGGCTGGGCTAGGGGCTGGAGGCTGGGCTGGGGCTGAGGCAGGGCTGGGACAGGGCAGGGGCTGAGGCAGGGCTGGGGCCGGGGCTGAGGCTGGGCTAGGGTCTGGGCTGGGCCTGGGACAGGGCTGGGCCTGAGGCTGGGGCAGGGCTGGGGCTGGGCTAAGGGCAGGGCTGGGCTAGGGCTGTGGCTGTGCAGGGCTGGGCTAGGGCTGGGCTGGGGCTGGGGATGGGGCCGTGGGTGGGGCTGGGCTGCGGTCTGGGCTGGGCCTGGGGCTGGACTGGGGCCGAGGGTGGGGCTGGGGCTGGGCTGGGGCTGGGTCCAGGGCAGGGGCTGGGCTGTGGCTGGGGCTGGGCTGGGCTAGGGCTGGGGCTGGGCTGGGGCTGAGGGTGGGGCTGGGGCTGGGGCTGGGGCTGGGGCTGGGGCTGGGCTGTGGCTGTGGCTGGGCTGGGCTAGGGCTGGGGCTGGGCTGGGGCCGAGGGTGGGGCTGGGGCTGGGGCTGGGGCTGGGGCCTGAGGGTAGGGCTGGGCTAGGGCTGGGGCAGGGGTGGGGCTGGGCTGGGACCAGGACTGGGCTGGGGCGGGGACTGGGGCAAGGCTGGGGCTAGGGCTGGGTTGGGGCATGACTGGCCTGGGGCAGGGACTGGGGTAGGGCTGGAGCCGGGGCTGGGGCTGGGGCTAGGGCAGGACTAGGCTGGAGGCTGGGCCTTGGGCTGGGGCTGGGCTGGGGCTGGGGCTGGAGCCAAGTCTATGGCTGGGCTGGGGATGGGGCTGGGGCCGGGTCTGGGGCAGGACTGGGGCTGGGGCAGGGGCTGGGTCTCAGGCAGGGCTAGGGCCGGGTCTGGGGCAGGGCTGGGGCTGGGCTGGGGCTGGGTCCAGGGCAGGGGCTGGGCTGGGGCTGGGGCTGGGCTGGGTCTGGGCTGGGGCAGGGCTGGGGCTGCGGCTGGGCTGGGGATGAGGGTGGGGCTGGGCTGGGTTCTGGGCTGGGGCAGGGCTGGGGCTGTGGCTGGGCTGGGGATGAGGGTGTGGCTGGGCTGGGTTCTGGGCTGGGCCTGGGGTAGGGCTGGACCAGAGGCTGGGGCAGGGCTGGGGTAGGGCTGGGGCTGGGGCTGGGCTGAGGGCAGGGCTGGGGCAGGGATGGGTCCGGGGCTGGGCTGGGTCTGGGCTGGGGCAGGGCTGGGGCTGCGGCTGGGCTGGGGATGAGGGTGGGGCTGGGCTGGGTTCTGGGCTGGGCCTGGGGTAGGGCTGGACCCGAGGCTGGGGCAGGGCTGGGGTAGGGCTGGGGCTGGGGCTGGGCTCGGGTAGGGCTGGGGCAGGGAAGGGGCTGGGGACAGGGCTGGGGCAGGGCTGTGGCTTGGGCTGGGCTGGGGCAGGGCTGGGGCTGGGGCTGGAACCAAGTCTTTGGCAGGGTTGCGGCTGGGGTGGGGCCGGAGCTGGGGCAGGACTGGCGCTGGGGCAGGTCTGGGGCCAAGACGGGGCTGGTGCTGGACTGAGGGCAGGGCTGGGCTAGGGCTGGGGGGAGGGCTGGGCTAGAGCTGGGCTGGGCTGGGGCAGGGCTGGGGCTGCGGCTGGGTCCAGGGCTGGGGGTGGGCTGGGGCAGGGCTGGGACTGGGGCTGGGCTGGGGCCGGGGCTGGGACCGGGGCTGCAGCTGGGGCTGGGGCTGGGCTCGGGTAGGGCTGGGGCAGGGAAGGGGCTGGGGACAGGGCTGGGGCAGGGCTGTGGCTTGGGCTGGGCTGGGGCAGGGCTGGGGCTGGGGCTGGAACCAAGTCTTGGGCAGGGCTGCGGCTGGGGTGGGGCCGGGGCTGAGGCAGGAGTGGCGCTGGGGCAGGTCTGGGGCCAAGGCTGGGCTGGTGCTGGACTGAGGGCAGGGCTGGGCTAGGGCTGGGGGGAGGGCTGGGCTAGAGCTGGGCTGGGGCAGCGCTGGGCTGGGCTATGGCTGGGGCTGGGCTGGGGCTGGGCTGCGGCTGGGCTGAGGGCAGGGTTATGCTAGGGGTGGGGCTGGGGCAGGGCTGGGGCTGGGGCTGAGGCTGGGCTGGGGCTGGGGCTGGGGCTGGGGCAGGGGCCGGGGCTGTGGACAGGGCTGGGGCAGGCCTGGGGCCGGGCTGGGGCTGGGTTCGGTGCAGGGCTGGGTCTGGGGGCTGGGATGGGGCTGAGTCTGGGTTGGGGGCTGGGCCAAGGATGGGGCCAGGGCTGGGGCTGGGGCTGGGCTAGGGGCTGGAGGCTGGGCTGGGGCTGAGGCAGGGCTGGGACAGGGCAGGGGCTGAGGCAGGGCTGGGGCCGGGGCTGAGGCTGGGCTAGGGTCTGGGCTGGGCCTGGGACAGGGCTGGGCCTGAGGCTGGGGCAGGGCTGGGGCTGGGCTAAGGGCAGGGCTGGGCTAGGGCTGTGGCTGTGCAGGGCTGGGCTAGGGCTGGGCTGGGGCTGGGGATGGGGCCGTGGGTGGGGCTGGGCTGTGGTCTGGGCTGGGCCTGGGGCTGGACTGGGGCCGAGGGTGGGGCTGGGGCTGGGCTGGGGCTGGGTCCAGGGCAGGGGCTGGGCTGTGGCTGGGGCTGGGCTGGGCTAGGGCTGGGGCTGGGCTGGGGCTCAGGGTGGGGCTGGGTGTGGGGCTGGGTCTGGGTGCAGGGCTGGGCTAAGGCTGGGGCTGGGCTGGGGCCGGGCTGGGGCCGAGGGTGGGGCTGGGGCTGGGGCTGGGGCTGGGGCCTGAGGGTAGGGCTGGGCTAGGGCTGGGGCAGGACTGGGGCTGGGACTGGGGCCAGGACTGGGCTGGGGCGGGGACTGGGGCAAGGCTGGGGCTGGGGCTGGGCTGGGGCAGGGCTGGGGCTGCGGCTGGGCTGGGGATGAGAGTGGGGCTGGGCTGGGTTCTGGGCTGGGGCAGGGCTGGGGCTGCGGCTGGGCTGGGGATGAGGGTGGGGCTGGGCTGGGTTCTGGGATGGGCCTGGGGTAGGGCTGGACCCGAGGCTGGGGCAGGGCTGGGGTAGGGCTGGGGCTGGGGCTGGGCTCGGGTAGGGCTGGGGCAGGGAAGGGGCTGGGGACAGGGCTGGGGCAGGGCTGTGGCTTGGGCTGGGCTGGGGCAGGGCTGGGGCTGGGGCTGGAACCAAGTCTTGGGCAGGGCTGCGGCTGGGGCAGGGCCGGGGCTGGGGCAGGACTGGCGCTGGGGCAGGTTTGGGGCCAAGGCGGGGCTGGTGCTGGACTGGGGGCAGGGCTGGGCTAGGGCTGGGGGGAGGGCTGGGCTAGAGCTGGGCTGGGGTAGTGCTGGGCTGGGCTATGGCTGGGGCTGGGCTGGGGCTGGGCTGGGTCTGGGGCTGGGCTCAGGGCTAGGCTAGGGGTGGGGCTGGGACAGGGCTGAGGCTGGGCTGAGGGCAGGGCTATGCTAGGGGTGGGGCTGGGGCAGGGCTGGGGTCACGGCTGAGGCTGGGCTGGGGCTGGGGCTGGTCTGGGTCCAGGGCAGGGGCTGGGCTGGGGCTGGGGCTGGGCCGAGGCAGGACTGGGGCTGGGGATGGGGCTGGGCCGGGGCTGGGGCTGGGGACAGGGCTGGGGCAGGGTTCGGTGCAGGGCTGGGTCTGCAGGCAGGGATGGGGCTGAGTCTGGGTTGAGGGCTGGGCCAAGGATGGGGCCAGGGCTGGGGCTGGGGCTGGGCTAGGGGCTGGAGGCTGGGCTGGGGCTGAGGCTGTGCTGGGGTCTGGGCTGGGCCTGGGGCAGGGCAGGGCCTGAGGCTGGGGTCCAGGGCTAGGGCTGGGCGGTGGCTGGGGCTGGGGCCAGGGCAGGGGCTGGGGACAGGGCTGGGGTCGGGCTGGGGCTGGGGCTGGGCTGCGATCTGGGCTGGGCCTGGGGCTGGGGCTGGGCCCGAGGCTGGGGTCCAGGGCTGGGGCTGGGCGGTGGCTGGGGCTGGGCTGGGGCTGGTTTAGGGCTAGGGCTGGGTCTGGGGCAGGGGCTGGGCTGGGGCTGGGGCTGGGCTGGGTCTGGGCTGGGGCAGGGCTGGGGCTGCGGCTGGGCTGGGGATGAGGGTGGGGCTGGGCTGGGTTCTGGGCTGGGCCTGGGGTAGGGCTGGACCCGAGGCTGGGGCAGGGCTGGGGTAGGGCTGGGGCTGGGGATGGGCTCGGGTAGGGCTGGGGCAGGGAAGGGGCTGGGGACAGGGCTGGGGCAGGGCTGTGGCTTGGGCTGGGCTGGGGCAGGTCTGGGGCTGGGGCTGGAACCAAGTCTTGGGCAGGGCTGCGGCTGGGGTGGGGCCGGAGCTGGGGCAGGACTGGCGCTGGGGCAGGTTTGGGGCCAAGACGGGGCTGGTGCTGGACTGAGGGCAGGGCTGGGCTAGGGCTGGGGGGAGGGCTGGGCTAGAGCTGGGCTGGGGCAGCGCTGGGCTGGGCTATGGCTGGGGCTGGGCTGGGGCTGGGCTGCGGCTGGGCTGAGGGCAGGGTTATGCTAGGGGTGGCTCTGGGGCAGGGCTGGGGCCGGGGCTGAGGCTGGGCTGGGGCTGGGGCTGGGGCTGGGGCAGGGGCCGGGGCTGTGGACAGGGCTGGGGCAGGCCTGGGGCCGGGCTGGGGCTGGGTTCGGTGCAGGGCTGGGTCTGGGGGCAGGGATGGGGCTGAGTCTGGGTTGGGGGCTGGGCCAAGGATGGGGCCAGGGTTGGGGCTGGGGCTGGGCTAGGGGCTGGAGGCTGGGCTGGGGCTGAGGCAGGGCTGGGACAGGGCAGGGGCTGAGGCAGGGCTGGGGCCGGGGCTGAGGCTGGGCTAGGGTCTGGGCTGGGCCTGGGACAGGGCTGGGCCCGAGGCTGGGGCAGGGCTGGGGCTGGGTTAAGGGCAGGGCTGGGTTAGGGCTGTGGCTGTGCAGGGCTGGGCTAGGGCTGGGCTGGGGCCGGGGATGGGGCTGTGGGTGGGGCTGGGCTGCGGTCTGGGCTGGGCCTGGGGCTGGGCTGGGGCCGAGGGTGGGGGTGGGGCTGGGCTGGGGCTGGGTCCAGGGCAGGGGCTGGGCTGTGGAGGGGGCTGGGCTGGGCTAGGGCTGGGTCTGGGCTGGGGCCGAGGTTGGGGCTGGGTCTGGGGCTGGGTCTGGGTGCAGGGCTGGGCTAGGGGTGGGGCTGGGGCAGGGCTGGGGCTGGGCTGAGGGCAGGGTTAGGCTAGGGGTGGGGCTGGGGCTGGGGCTGGGGCTGGGCTGAGGGCAGGGCTATGCTAGGGGTGGGGCTGGGGCAAGGGTGGGGCCGGGGCTGAGGCTGGGCTGGGGCTGGGGCTGGGCTGGGGCTGGGGCTGGGCCGGCGCAGGACTGGGGCTGGGGCTGGGGCTGGGTTCGGTGCAGGGCTGGGTCTGGGGGCAGGGATGGGGCTGAGTCTGGTTTGGGGGCTGGGCCAAGGATGGGGCCAGGGCTGGGGCTGGGACTGGGGCTGGGCTGGGGCAGGGCTGGAACTGGGGCTGGGCTGAGGCCAAGGTTGGGGCTGGGCTGGGCTAGGGCTGGGGCTGGGCTGGGGCCGAGGGTGGGTCTGGGGCTGGGGCTGGGGCTGGGGCTGGACCTGGGGCAGGGTTGGGCCCGAAGCTGCGGCAGGGATGGGGTCGGGCTGGGGCTGGGGGCAGGGATGGGGATGGGGCTGCGGCTGGGGCAGGGCTGGGGCCGGGGCTGGAACCAAGGTTTGGACAGGGCTGGGGCTGGGGCTGGGGCCGTGCCTGGGCCTGGGGCTGGAGCAGCGTTGGTGCTGGGCTGTGGCTGGGGCTGGGGACAGGGCTGGGGCCGGACTGGGGCAGGGGCTGGGCTGAGGGCATGGCTTGGGCAGGGCTAGGGATGGGGGCTGGGATGGGGCAGGACTGGGGCTGGGACTGGGGCAGGGAAGGGGCTGGGGCTGGGGCTGGGCTGTGGTCGGGGCTGGGCTGGGGTCGAGGGTGGGGCTGGGGCTGGGCTGGGGCCGAGGGAGGGGCTGGGCTGGGGCTGGGGCTGGGCGCAGGGCTGGGCTAGGGCTGGGGCTGGGGCAGGGCTGGGGATGGGCTGAGGGCAGGGCTAGGCTAGGGGTGGGGCTGGGACAGGGCTGAGGCTGGGCTGAGGGCAGGGCTATGCTAGGGGTGGGGCTGGGGCAGGGCTGGGGTCAGGGCTGGGGCTGGTCTGGGTCCAGGGCAGGGGCAGGGCTGGGGCAGGGGCTGGGCCGGGGCAGGACTGGGGCTGGGGATGGGGCTGGGGCCGGGGCTGGGGCTGGGGACAGGGCTGGGGCAGGGTTCGGTGCAGGGCTGGGTCTGGGGCTGGGCTAGGGGCTGGAGGCTGGGCTGGGGCTGAGGCTGTGCTGGGGTCTGGGCTGGGCCTGGGGCAGGGAACGGCCTGAGGCTGGGGGGGGTCCAGGTATGGGGCTGGGCGGTGGCTGGGGCTGGGGCCAGGGCAGGGGCTGGGACAGGGCTGGGGCCGGGCTGGGGCTGGTGCTGGGCTGCGATCTGGGCTGGGCCTGGGGCTGGGCTGGGGCCCGAGGCTGGGGTCCAGGGCTGGGGCTGGGTGGTGCCTGGGGGCTGGGCTGGGGCTGGTTTAGGGCTAGGGCTGGGTCCAGGGCAGGGGCTGGGCTGGGGCTGGGGGCTGGGGCTGCGGCTGGGCTGGGGATGAGGGTGGGGCTGGGCTGGGTTCTGGGCTGGGCCTGGGGTAGGGCTGGACCCGAGGCTGGACCCGAGGCTGGGGCAGGGCTGGGGCTGGGTCTGGGGCCGGGGCTTGGGCTGCGCTACGGCTGGGGCCGGGGCTGGGGCAGGACTGGGGGCTGGGTCTGGGCTGGGGCCGGGGCTGGGGCTGGGGCTGGGTCTCAGGCAGGGCTGGGGGTCGGGTCTGGGGCAGGGCTGGGGCTGGGCTGGGGCTGGGGCTGGGCTGGGGCTGTGTAAGGGCTGGGGCTGGGTCCAGGGCAGGGGCTGGGCTGGGGCTGGGGCTGGCTGGGGCTGGGCTGCGGCTGGGCTGAGGGCAGGGTTATGCTAGGGGTGGCTCTGGGGCAGGGCTGGGGCCGGGGCTGAGGCTGGGCTGGGGCTGGGGCTGGGGCTGGGGCAGGAGCCGGGGCTGTGGACAGGGCTGGGGCAGGGCTGGGTCCGCGCTGGGGCTGGGTTCGGTGCAGGGCTGGGTCTGGGGGCAGGGGATGGGGCTGAGTCTGGGTTGGGGGCTGGGCTGGGGCTGCGGCTGGGGCTGGGGATGAGGGTGGGGCTGGGCTGGGTTCTGGGCTGGGCCTGGGGTAGGGCTGGACCAGAGGCTGGGGCAGGGCTGGGGTAGGGCTGGGGCTGGGGCAGGGAAGGGGCTGGGGACAGGGCTGGGGCAGGGCTGTGGCTTGGGCTGGGCTGGGGGCAGGGCTGGGGCTGGGGCTGGAACCAAGTCTTGGGCAGGGGCTGCGGCTGGGGCAGGGCCGGGGCTGGGGCAGGACTGGCGCTGGGGCAGGTTTGGGGCCAAGGCGGGGCTGGTGCTGGACTGGGGGCAGGGCTGGGCTAGGGCTGGGGGGGAGGGCTGGGCTAGAGTTGGGCTGGGGCAGCGCTGGGCTGGACTATGGCTGGGGCTGGGCTGGGGGCTGGGCTGGGGCTGGGCTGGGGCTGGGCGCAGGGCTAGGCTAGGGGTGGGGCTGGGGCAGGACTGGTGCCGGGGCTGTGGCTGGGCTGGGGCTGGGGCTGGACTGGGTCCAGGGCAGGGGCTGGGCTGGGGCTGGGGCTGGGCCGGGGCAGGACTGGGGCTGGGGCTGGGGCTGGGGCTGGGGCAGGGGCCCGGGGCTGGGGACAGGGCTGGGGCAGGGCTGGGGCTGGGCTGGGGCTCGTTCGGTGCAGGGCTGGGTCTGCGGGCAGGGATGAGGCTGGGTCTGGGTTGGGGGCTGGGCCAAGGATGGGGCCAGGGCTGGGGCTGGGGCTGGGCTAGGGGCAGGAGGCTGGGCTGGGGCTGAGGCAGGGCTGGGGCAGGGCAGGGGCTGCGGCAGGGCTGGGGCCGGGGCTGAGGCTGGGCTAGGGTCTGGGCTGGGCCTGGGACAGGGCTGGGCCCGAGGCTGGGGCAGGGCTGGGGCTGGGCTAAGGGCACGGCTGGGCTAGGGCTGTGGCTGTGCAGGGCTGGGCTAGGGCTGGGCTGGGGCCGGGGGATGGGGCCATGGGTGGGGCTGGGCTGCGGTCTGGGCTGGGCCTGGGACAGGGCTGGGCCCGAGGCTGGGGCAGGGCTGGGGCTGGGCTAAGGGCACGGCTGGGCTAGGGCTCTGGCTGTGCAGGGCTGGGCTAGGGCTGGGCTGGGGGCCGGGGAATGGGGCCATGGGTGGGGCTGGGCTGCGGTCTGGGCTGGGCCTGGGGCAGGGCTGGACCCGAGGCTGGGGTCCAGGGCTGGGGCTGGGCGGTGGCTGGGGCTGGGCTGGGGCTGGGTCTGGGCTGAGGGCAGGGCTGGGGCAGGGATGGCCCGGGGCTGGGGCTGCGGCTGGGCTGGGGATGAGGGTGGGGCTGGGCTGGGTTCTGGGCTGGGCCTGGGGTAGGGCTGGACCCGAGGTTGGGGCAGGGCTGGGGTAGGGCTGGGGCTGGGGCTAGGCTCGGGTAGGGCTGGGGCAGGGAAGGGGTTGGGGCCAGGGCTGGGGCAGGGCTGTGGCTTGGGCTGGGCTGGGGCAGGGCTGGGGCTGGGGCTGGGTCCAGGGCTGGGGCTGGGGCTGTGGCTGTGGCTGGGCTGGGTTAGGGCTGGGGCTGGGCTGGGGGCCGAGGGTGGGGCTGGGGCCAGGGCTGGGGCTGGGGCTGGGCTGGGTCCAGGGCTGGGGCTGGGGTAGGGCTGGACCCGAGGCTGGGGCAGGGCTGGGGTAGGGCTGGGGCTGGGGCTGGGCTCGGGTAGGGCTGGGGCAGGGAAGGGGCTGGGGACAGGGCTGGGGCAGGGCTGTGGCTTGGGCTGGGCTGGGGCAGGGCTGGGGCTGGGGCTGGAACCAAGTCTTGGGCAGGGCTGCGGCTGGGGGTGGGGGCCGGGGCTGGGGCAGGGACTGGCGCTGGGGGCAGGTTTGGGGGCCAAGGCGGGGCTGGTGCTGGACTGGGGGCAGGGCTGAGGGCAGGGCTAGGCTAGGGGCAGGGCTGGGGCCAGGGCTGAGGCTGGGCTGGAGCTGGGGCTGGTCTGGGTCCAGGGCAGGGGCTGGGCTGGGGCTGGGGCTGGGTTCGGTGCAGGACTGAGTCTGGGTTGAGGGCTGGGCCAAGGGATGGGGCCAGGGCTGGGGCTGGGGGTCAGGGCTGGGGCCGGGCTGGGGCTGGGGCTGGGGTGAGGGCACGGCTTGGGCAGGGATAGGGATGGGGGCTGGGATGGGGCAGGACTGGGGCTGGGACTGGGGCCGAGGGAGGGGCTGGGCTGGGGCCAATGTTGGGGCTGGGGCTGGGGCTGGGGCTGGGGTGGGGCAGGGAAGGGGCTGGGTCCAGGGCTGGGGCTGGGCTGTGGCTGTGGCTGGGCTGGGCTAGGGCTGGGGCTGGGCTGGGGCCGAGGGTGGGGCTGGCTGGGGCTGGGGCTGGGGCTGGGGCTGGGGCTGTGGCTGTGGCTGTGGCTGGGCTGGGCTGGGGCTGGGGCTGGGGCTGGGGCCTGAGGGTAGGGCTGGGCTAGGGCTGGGGCAGGGGTGGGGCTGGGCTGGGACCAGGACTGGGCTGGGGCGGGGGACTGGGGCAAGGCTGGGGCTAGGGCTGGGTTGGGGCATGACTGGCCTGGGGCAGGGACTGGGGTAGGGCTGGAGCCGGGGCTGGGGCTGGGGCTAGGGCAGGACTAGGCTGGAGGCTGGGCCTTGGGCTGGGGCTGGGCTGGGGCTGGGGCTGGAGCCAAGTCTATGGGCTGGGCTGGGGATGGGGGCTGGGGCCGGGGTCTGGGGCAGGACTGGGGCTGGGGCAGGGGGCTGGGTCTCAGGCAGGGCTAGGGCCGGGTCTGGGGCAGGGCTGGGGCTGGGCTGGGGCTGGGTCCAGGGCAGGGGCTGGGCTGGGGCTGGGGCTGGGCTGGGTCTGGGCTGGGGCAGGGCTGGGGCTGCGGCTGGGCTGGGGATGAGGGTGGGGCTGGGCTGGGTTCTGGGCTGGGGCAGGGCTGGGGCTGCGGCTGGGCTGGGGATGAGGGTGGGGCTTGGCTGGGTTCTGGGCTGGGCCTGGGGTAGGGCTGGACCAGAGGCTGGGGCAGGGCTGGGGTAGGGCTGGGGCTGGGGCTGGGCTGAGGGCAGGGCTGGGGCAGGGATGGGTCCGGGGCTGGGCTGGGTCTGGGCTGGGGCAGGGCTGGGGCTGCGGCTGGGCTGGGGGATGAGGGTGGGGCTGGGCTGGGTTCTGGGCTGGGCCTGGGGTAGGGCTGGACCCGAGGCTGGGGCAGGGCTGGGGTAGGGCTGGGGCTGGGGCTGGGCTCGGGTAGGGCTGGGGCAGGGAAGGGGCTGGGGACAGGGCTGGGGCAGGGCTGTGGCTTGGGCCTGGGCTGGGGCAGGGCTGGGGCTGGGGCTGGAACCAAGTCTTTGGCAGGGTTGCGGCTGGGGTGGGGCCGGAGCTGGGGCAGGACTGGCGCTGGGGCAGGTCTGGGGCCAAGACGGGGCTGGTGCTGGACTGAGGGCAGGGCTGGGCTAGGGCTGGGGGGAGGGGCTGGGCTAGAGCTGGGCTGGGCTGGGGCAGGGCTGGGGCTGCGGCTGGGTCCAGGGCTGGGGGTGGGCTGGGGCAGGGCTGGGACTGGGGCTGGGCTGGGGCCGGGGCTGGGACCGGGGCTGCAGCTGGGGCTGGGGCTGGGCTCGGGTAGGGCTGGGGCAGGGAAGGGGCTGGGGACAGGGCTGGGGCTGGGCTGTGGCTTGGGCTGGGCTGGGGCAGGGCTGGGGCTGGGGCTGGAACCAAGTCTTGGGCAGGGCTGCGGCTGGGGTGGGGCCGGGGCTGAGGCAGGGAGTGGCGCTGGGGGCAGGTCTGGGGCCAAGGCTGGGCTGGTGCTGGACTGAGGGCAGGGCTGGGCTAGGGCTGGGGGGAGGGCTGGGCTAGAGCTGGGCTGGGGCAGCGCTGGGCTGGGCTATGGCTGGGGCTGGGCTGGGGCTGGGCTGCGGCTGGGCTGAGGGCAGGGTTATGCTAGGGGTGGGGGCTGGGGCAGGGCTGGGGCTGGGGCTGAGGCTGGGGCTGGGGCTGGGGCTGGGGCTGGGGCAGGGGGCCGGGGCTGTGGACAGGGCTGGGGGCAGGCCTGGGGCCTGGGCTGGGGCTGGGTTCGGTGCAGGGCTGGGTCTGGGGGCTGGGATGGGGCTGAGTCTGGGGTTGGGGGCTGGGCCAAGGATGGGGCCAGGGCTGGGGCTGGGGCTGGGCTAGGGGCTGGAGGCTGGGCTGGGGCTGAGGCAGGGCTGGGACAGGGCAGGGGCTGAGGCAGGGCTGGGGCCGGGGCTGAGGCTGGGCTAGGGTCTGGGCTGGGCCTGGGACAGGGCTGGGCCTGAGGCTGGGGCAGGGCTGGGGCTGGGCTAAGGGCAGGGCTGGGCTAGGGCTGTGGCTGTGCAGGGCTGGGCTAGGGCTGGGCTGGGGCTGGGGATGGGGCCGTGGGTGGGGCTGGGCTGCGGTCTGGGCTGGGCCTGGGGGCTGGACTGGGGCCGAGGGTGGGGCTGGGGCTGGGCTGGGGCTGGGTCCAGGGCAGGGGCTGGGCTGTGGCTGGGGCTGGGCTGGGCTAGGGCTGGGGCTGGGCTGGGGGCTGAGGGTGGGGCTGGGGCTGGGGCTGGGGCTGGGGCTGGGGCTGGGCTGTGGCTGTGGCTGGGCTGGGCTAGGGCTGGGGCTGGGCTGGGGCCGAGGGTGGGGCTGGGGCTGGGGCTGGGGCTGGGGCCTGAGGGTAGGGCTGGGCTAGGGCTGGGGCAGGGGTGGGGCTGGGCTGGGACCAGGACTGGGCTGGGGCGGGGACTGGGGCAAGGCTGGGGCTAGGGCTGGGTTGGGGCATGACTGGCCTGGGGCAGGGACTGGGGTAGGGCTGGAGCCGGGGCTGGGGCTGGGGCTAGGGCAGGACTAGGCTGGAGGCTGGGCCTTGGGCTGGGGCTGGGCTGGGGCTGGGGCTGGAGCCAAGTCTATGGCTGGGCTGGGGGATGGGGCTGGGGGCCGGGTCTGGGGCAGGACTGGGGCTGGGGCAGGGGGCTGGGGTCTCAGGCAGGGCTAGGGCCGGGTCTGGGGCAGGGCTGGGGGCTGGGCTGGGGCTGGGTCCAGGGCAGGGGCTGGGGCTGGGGCTGGGGCTGGGCTGGGTCTGGGCTGGGGCAGGGCTGGGGCTGCGGCTGGGCTGGGGATGAGGGTGGGGCTGGGCTGGGGTTCTGGGCTGGGGCAGGGCTGGGGCTGTGGCTGGGCTGGGGATGAGGGTGTGGCTGGGCTGGGTTCTGGGCTGGGCCTGGGGTAGGGCTGGACCAGAGGCT
>NW_027144168.1:0-41094 GCF_026170545.1 Melanerpes formicivorus | reverse complement strand
GAAAGCAAGCATTTTACAGCAGGTTGGAGCAGCCTGTATCTCAGCACAGGAATAAGGTAGGGAAGAATTCTAAGGATCATTTTGACTGCCTCCAGAAGTTAGATCAGATGGCAAATTGGATTTGGTGCTAGGTCTTTCCCTTTAGGTTTTACCCCAACAATGTTTTCATTAGTTTCGCTCACTCTCGAAATCAAGCATTTTACAGCAGGTTGGAGCAGCCTGTATCTCAGCACAGGAATAAGGTAGGGAAGAATTCTAAGGATCATTTTGACTGCCTCCAGAAGTTAGATCAGATGGCAAATTGGATTTGGTGCTAGGTCTTTCCCTTTAGGTTTTACCCCAACAATGTTTTCATTAGTTTCGCTCACTCTCGAAATCAAGCATTTTACAGCAGGTTGGAGCAGCCTGTATCTCAGCACAGGAATAAGGTAGGGAAGAATTCTAAGGATCATTTTGACTGCCTCCAGAAGTTAGATCAGATGGCAAATTGGATTTGGTGCTAGGTCTTTCCCTTTAGGTTTTACCCCAACAATGTTTTCATTAGTTTCGCTCACTCTCGAAATCAAGCATTTTACAGCAGGTTGGAGCAGCCTGTATCTCAGCACAGGAATAAGGTAGGGAAGAATTCTAAGGATCATTTTGACTGCCTCCAGAAGTTAGATCAGATGGCAAATTGGATTTGGTGCTAGGTCTTTCCCTTTAGGTTTTACCCCAACAATGTTTTCATTAGTTTCGCTCACTCTCGAAATCAAGCATTTTACAGCAGGTTGGAGCAGCCTGTATCTCAGCACAGGAATAAGGTAGGGAAGAATTCTAAGGATCATTTTGACTGCCTCCAGAAGTTAGATCAGATGGCAAATTGGATTTGGTGCTAGGTCTTTCCCTTTAGGTTTTACCCCAACAATGTTTTCATTAGTTTCGCTCACTCTCGAAATCAAGCATTTTACAGCAGGTTGGAGCAGCCTGTATCTCAGCACAGGAATAAGGTAGGGAAGAATTCTAAGGATCATTTTGACTGCCTCCAGAAGTTAGATCAGATGGCAAATTGGATTTGGTGCTAGGTCTTTCCCTTTAGGTTTTACCCCAACAATGTTTTCATTAGTTTCGCTCACTCTCGAAATCAAGCATTTTACAGCAGGTTGGAGCAGCCTGTATCTCAGCACAGGAATAAGGTAGGGAAGAATTCTAAGGATCATTTTGACTGCCTCCAGAAGTTAGATCAGATGGCAAATTGGATTTGGTGCTAGGTCTTTCCCTTTAGGTTTTACCCCAACAATGTTTTCATTAGTTTCGCTCACTCTCGAAATCAAGCATTTTACAGCAGGTTGGAGCAGCCTGTATCTCAGCACAGGAATAAGGTAGGGAAGAATTCTAAGGATCATTTTGACTGCCTCCAGAAGTTAGATCAGATGGCAAATTGGATTTGGTGCTAGGTCTTTCCCTTTAGGTTTTACCCCAACAATGTTTTCATTAGTTTCGCTCACTCTCGAAATCAAGCATTTTACAGCAGGTTGGAGCAGCCTGTATGTCAGCACAGGAATAAGGTAGGGAAGAATTCTAAGGATCATTTTGACTGCCTCCAGAAGTTAGATCAGATGGCAAATTGGATTTGGTGCTAGGTCTTTCCCTTTAGGTTTTACCCCAACAATGTTTTCATTAGTTTCGCTCACTCTCGAAATCAAGCATTTTACAGCAGGTTGGAGCAGCCTGTATCTCAGCACAGGAATAAGGTAGGGAAGAATTCTAAGGATCATTTTGACTGCCTCCAGAAGTTAGATCAGATGGCAAATTGGATTTGGTGCTAGGTCTTTCCCTTTAGGTTTTACCCCAACAATGTTTTCATTAGTTTCGCTCACTCTCGAAATCAAGCATTTTACAGCAGGTTGGAGCAGCCTGTATCTCAGCACAGGAATAAGGTAGGGAAGAATTCTAAGGATCATTTTGACTGCCTCCAGAAGTTAGATCAGATGGCAAATTGGATTTGGTGCTAGGTCTTTCCCTTTAGGTTTTACCCCCAACAATGTTTTCATTAGTTTCGCTCACTCTCGAAATCAAGCATTTTACAGCAGGTTGGAGCAGCCTGTATGTCAGCACAGGAATAAGGTAGGGAAGAATTCTAAGGATCATTTTGACTGCCTCCAGAAGTTAGATCAGATGGCAAATTGGATTTGGTGCTAGGTCTTTCCCTTTAGGTTTTACCCCAACAATGTTTTCATTAGTTTCGCTCACTCTCGAAATCAAGCATTTTACAGCAGGTTGGAGCAGCCTGTATCTCAGCACAGGAATAAGGTAGGGAAGAATTCTAAGGATCATTTTGACTGCCTCCAGAAGTTAGATCAGATGGCAAATTGGATTTGGTGCTAGGTCTTTCCCTTTAGGTTTTACCCCAACAATGTTTTCATTAGTTTCGCTCACTCTCGAAATCAAGCATTTTACAGCAGGTTGGAGCAGCCTGTATCTCAGCACAGGAATAAGGTAGGGAAGAATTCTAAGGATCATTTTGACTGCCTCCAGAAGTTAGATCAGATGGCAAATTGGATTTGGTGCTAGGTCTTTCCCTTTAGGTTTTACCCCAACAATGTTTTCATTAGTTTCGCTCACTCTCGAAATCAAGCATTTTACAGCAGGTTGGAGCAGCCTGTATCTCAGCACAGGAATAAGGTAGGGAAGAATTCAAATACTCATTTTTGACTGCCTCCAGAAGTTAGATCAGATGGCAAATTGGATTTGGTGCTAGGTCTTTCCCTTTAGGTTTTACCCCAACAATGTTTTCATTAGTTTCGCTCACTCTCGAAATCAAGCATTTTACAGCAGGTTGGAGCAGCCTGTATCTCAGCACAGGAATAAGGTAGGGAAGAATTCTAAGGATCATTTTGACTGCCTCCAGAAGTTAGATCAGATGGCAAATTGGATTTGGTGCTAGGTCTTTCCCTTTAGGTTTTACCCCAACAATGTTTTCATTAGTTTCGCTCACTCTCGAAATCAAGCATTTTACAGCAGGTTGGAGCAGCCTGTATCTCAGCACAGGAATAAGGTAGGGAAGAATTCTAAGGATCATTTTGACTGCCTCCAGAAGTTAGATCAGATGGCAAATTGGATTTGGGTGCTAGGTCTTTCCCTTTAGGTTTTTACCCCAACAATGTTTTCATTAGTTTCGCTCACTCTCGAAATCAAGCATTTTTACAGCAGGTTGGAGCAGCCTGTATCTCAGCACAGGAATAAGGTAGGGAAGAATTCTAAGGATCATTTTGACTGCCTCCAGAAGTTAGATCAGATGGCCAATTGGATTTGGTGCTAGGTCTTTCCCTTTAGGTTTTTACCCCAACAATGTTTTCATTAGTTTCGCTCACTCTCGAAATCAAGCATTTTACAGCAGGTTGGAGCAGCCTGTATCTCAGCACAGGAATAAGGTAGGGAAGAATTCTAAGGATCATTTTGACTGCCTCCAGAAGTTAGATCAGATGGCAAATTGGATTTGGTGCTAGGTCTTTCCCTTTAGGTTTTACCCCAACAATGTTTTCATTAGTTTCGCTCACTCTCGAAATCAAGCATTTTACAGCAGGTTGGAGCAGCCTGTATCTCAGCACAGGAATAAGGTAGGGAAGAATTCTAAGGGATCATTTTTGACTGCCTCCAGAAGTTAGATCAGATGGCAAATTGGATTTGGTGCTAGGTCTTTCCCTTTAGGTTTTACCCCAACAATGTTTTCATTAGTTTTCGCTCACTCTCGAAATCAAGCATTTTACAGCAGGTTGGAGCAGCCTGTATCTCAGCACAGGAATAAGGTAGGGAAGAATTCTAAGGATCATTTTGACTGCCTCCAGAAGTTAGATCAGATGGCCAATTGGATTTGGTGCTAGGTCTTTCCCTTTAGGTTTTTACCCCAACAATGTTTTCATTAGTTTCGCTCACTCTCGAAATCAAGCATTTTACAGCAGGTTGGAGCAGCCTGTATCTCAGCACAGGAATAAGGTAGGGAAGAATTCTAAGGATCATTTTGACTGCCTCCAGAAGTTAGATCAGATGGCAAATTGGATTTGGTGCTAGGTCTTTCCCTTTAGGTTTTTACCCCAACAATGTTTTCATTAGTTTCGCTCACTCTCGAAATCAAGCATTTTACAGCAGGTTGGAGCAGCCTGTATCTCAGCACAGGAATAAGGTAGGGAAGAATTCTAAGGATCATTTTGACTGCCTCCAGAAGTTAGATCAGATGGCAAATTGGATTTGGTGCTAGGTCTTTCCCTTTAGGTTTTACCCCAACAATGTTTTTCATTAGTTTCGCTCACTCTCGAAATCAAGCATTTTACAGCAGGTTGGAGCAGCCTGTATCTCAGCACAGGAATAAGGTAGGGAAGAATTCTAAGGATCATTTTGACTGCCTCCAGAAGTTAGATCAGATGGCAAATTGGATTTGGTGCTAGGTCTTTCCCTTTAGGTTTTACCCCAACAATGTTTTCATTAGTTTCGCTCACTCTCGAAATCAAGCATTTTACAGCAGGTTGGAGCAGCCTGTATCTCAGCACAGGAATAAGGTAGGGAAGAATTCTAAGGATCATTTTGACTGCCTCCAGAAGTTAGATCAGATGGCAAATTGGATTTGGTGCTAGGTCTTTCCCTTTAGGTTTTACCCCAACAATGTTTTTCATTAGTTTCGCTCACTCTCGAAATCAAGCATTTTACAGCAGGTTGGAGCAGCCTGTATCTCAGCACAGGAATAAGGTAGGGAAGAATTCTAAGGATCATTTTGACTGCCTCCAGAAGTTAGATCAGATGGCAAATTGGATTTGGTGCTAGGTCTTTCCCTTTAGGTTTTACCCCCAACAATGTTTTCATTAGTTTCGCTCACTCTCGAAATCAAGCATTTTACAGCAGGTTGGAGCAGCCTGTATCTCAGCACAGGAATAAGGTAGGGAAGAATTCTAAGGATCATTTTGACTGCCTCCAGAAGTTAGATCAGATGGCCAATTGGATTTGGTGCTAGGTCTTTCCCTTTAGGTTTTACCCCAACAATGTTTTCATTAGTTTCGCTCACTCTCGAAATCAAGCATTTTACAGCAGGTTGGAGCAGCCTGTATCTCAGCACAGGAATAAGGTAGGGAAGAATTCTAAGGATCATTTTGACTGCCTCCAGAAGTTAGATCAGATGGCAAATTGGATTTGGTGCTAGGTCTTTCCCTTTAGGTTTTACCCCAACAATGTTTTTCATTAGTTTCGCTCACTCTCGAAATCAAGCATTTTACAGCAGGTTGGAGCAGCCTGTATCTCAGCACAGGAATAAGGTAGGGAAGAATTCTAAGGATCATTTTGACTGCCTCCAGAAGTTAGATCAGATGGCCAAATTGGATTTGGTGCTAGGTCTTTCCCTTTAGGTTTTACCCCAACAATGTTTTCATTAGTTTCGCTCACTCTCGAAATCAAGCATTTTACAGCAGGTTGGAGCAGCCTGTATCTCAGCACAGGAATAAGGTAGGGAAGAATTCTAAGGATCATTTTGACTGCCTCCAGAAGTTAGATCAGATGGCAAATTGGATTTGGTGCTAGGTCTTTCCCTTTAGGTTTTACCCCAACAATGTTTTCATTAGTTTCGCTCACTCTCGAAATCAAGCATTTTACAGCAGGTTGGAGCAGCCTGTATCTCAGCACAGGAATAAGGTAGGGAAGAATTCTAAGGATCATTTTGACTGCCTCCAGAAGTTAGATCAGATGGCCAATTGGATTTGGTGCTAGGTCTTTCCCTTTAGGTTTTACCCCAACAATGTTTTTCATTAGTTTCGCTCACATCTCGAAATCAAGCATTTTACAGCAGGTTGGAGCAGCCTGTATCTCAGCACAGGAATAAGGTAGGGAAGAATTCTAAGGATCATTTTGACTGCCTCCAGAAGTTAGATCAGATGGCCAATTGGATTTGGTGCTAGGTCTTTCCCTTTAGGTTTTACCCCAACAATGTTTTCATTAGTTTCGCTCACTCTCGAAATCAAGCATTTTACAGCAGGTTGGAGCAGCCTGTATCTCAGCACAGGAATAAGGTAGGGAAGAATTCTAAGGATCATTTTGACTGCCTCCAGAAGTTAGATCAGATGGCAAATTGGATTTGGTGCTAGGTCTTTCCCTTTAGGTTTTACCCCAACAATGTTTTCATTAGTTTCGCTCACTCTCGAAATCAAGCATTTTACAGCAGGTTGGAGCAGCCTGTATCTCAGCACAGGAATAAGGTAGGGAAGAATTCTAAGGATCATTTTGACTGCCTCCAGAAGTTAGATCAGATGGCAAATTGGATTTGGTGCTAGGTCTTTCCCTTTAGGTTTTACCCCAACAATGTTTTCATTAGTTTCGCTCACTCTCGAAATCAAGCATTTTACAGCAGGTTGGAGCAGCCTGTATCTCAGCACAGGAATAAGGTAGGGAAGAATTCTAAGGATCATTTTGACTGCCTCCAGAAGTTAGATCAGATGGCAAATTGGATTTGGTGCTAGGTCTTTCCCTTTAGGTTTTACCCCAACAATGTTTTCATTAGTTTCGCTCACTCTCGAAATCAAGCATTTTACAGCAGGTTGGAGCAGCCTGTATCTCAGCACAGGAATAAGGTAGGGAAGAATTCTAAGGATCATTTTGACTGCCTCCAGAAGTTAGATCAGATGGCAAATTGGATTTGGTGCTAGGTCTTTCCCTTTAGGTTTTACCCCAACAATGTTTTCATTAGTTTCGCTCACTCTCGAAATCAAGCATTTTACAGCAGGTTGGAGCAGCCTGTATCTCAGCACAGGAATAAGGTAGGGAAGAATTCTAAGGATCATTTTGACTGCCTCCAGAAGTTAGATCAGATGGCAAATTGGATTTGGTGCTAGGTCTTTCCCTTTAGGTTTTACCCCAACAATGTTTTCATTAGTTTCGCTCACTCTCGAAATCAAGCATTTTACAGCAGGTTGGAGCAGCCTGTATCTCAGCACAGGGAATAAGGTAGGGAAGAATTCTAAGGATCATTTTGACTGCCTCCAGAAGTTAGATCAGATGGCAAATTGGATTTGGTGCTAGGTCTTTCCCTTTAGGTTTTACCCCAACAATGTTTTCATTAGTTTCGCTCACTCTCGAAATCAAGCATTTTACAGCAGGTTGGAGCAGCCTGTATCTCAGCACAGGAATAAGGTAGGGAAGAATTCTAAGGATCATTTTGACTGCCTCCAGAAGTTAGATCAGATGGCCAATTGGATTTGGTGCTAGGTCTTTCCCTTTAGGTTTTACCCCAACAATGTTTTCATTAGTTTCGCTCACTCTCGAAATCAAGCATTTTACAGCAGGTTGGAGCAGCCTGTATCTCAGCACAGGAATAAGGTAGGGAAGAATTCTAAGGATCATTTTGACTGCCTCCAGAAGTTAGATCAGATGGCAAATTGGATTTGGTGCTAGGTCTTTCCCTTTAGGTTTTACCCCAACAATGTTTTCATTAGTTTCGCTCACTCTCGAAATCAAGCATTTTACAGCAGGTTGGAGCAGCCTGTATCTCAGCACAGGAATAAGGTAGGGAAGAATTCTAAGGATCATTTTGACTGCCTCCAGAAGTTAGATCAGATGGCAAATTGGATTTGGTGCTAGGTCTTTCCCTTTAGGTTTTACCCCAACAATGTTTTCATTAGTTTCGCTCACTCTCGAAATCAAGCATTTTACAGCAGGTTGGAGCAGCCTGTATCTCAGCACAGGAATAAGGTAGGGAAGAATTCTAAGGATCATTTTGACTGCCTCCAGAAGTTAGATCAGATGGCAAATTGGATTTGGTGCTAGGTCTTTCCCTTTAGGTTTTACCCCAACAATGTTTTCATTAGTTTCGCTCACTCTCGAAATCAAGCATTTTACAGCAGGTTGGAGCAGCCTGTATCTCAGCACAGGAATAAGGTAGGGAAGAATTCTAAGGATCATTTTGACTGCCTCCAGAAGTTAGATCAGATGGCCAATTGGATTTGGTGCTAGGTCTTTCCCTTTAGGTTTTACCCCAACAATGTTTTCATTAGTTTCGCTCACTCTCGAAATCAAGCATTTTACAGCAGGTTGGAGCAGCCTGTATCTCAGCACAGGAATAAGGTAGGGAAGAATTCTAAGGATCATTTTGACTGCCTCCAGAAGTTAGATCAGATGGCAAATTGGATTTGGTGCTAGGGTCTTTCCCTTTAGGTTTTACCCCAACAATGTTTTCATTAGTTTCGCTCACTCTCGAAATCAAGCATTTTACAGCAGGTTGGAGCAGCCTGTATCTCAGCACAGGAATAAGGTAGGGAAGAATTCTAAGGATCATTTTGACTGCCTCCAGAAGTTAGGATCAGATGGCAAATTGGATTTGGTGCTAGGTCTTTCCCTTTAGGTTTTACCCCAACAATGTTTTCATTAGTTTCGCTCACTCTCGAAATCAAGCATTTTACAGCAGGTTGGAGCAGCCTGTATCTCAGCACAGGAATAAGGTAGGGAAGAATTCTAAGGATCATTTTGACTGCCTCCAGAAGTTAGATCAGATGGCAAATTGGATTTGGTGCTAGGTCTTTCCCTTTAGGTTTTACCCCAACAATGTTTTCATTAGTTTCGCTCACTCTCGAAAGCAAGCATTTTTACAGCAGGTTGGAGCAGCCTGTATCTCAGCACAGGAATAAGGTAGGGAAGAATTCTAAGGATCATTTTGACTGCCTCCAGAAGTTAGATCAGATGGCAAATTGGATTTGGTGCTAGGTCCTTTCCCTTTAGGTTTTACCCCAACAATGTTTTCATTAGTTTCGCTCACTCTCGAAATCAAGCATTTTACAGCAGGTTGGAGCAGCCTGTATCTCAGCACAGGAATAAGGTAGGGAAGAATTCTAAGGATCATTTTGACTGCCTCCAGAAGTTAGATCAGATGGCAAATTGGATTTGGTGCTAGGTCTTTCCCTTTAGGTTTTACCCCAACAATGTTTTCATTAGTTTCGCTCACTCTCGAAATCAAGCATTTTACAGCAGGTTGGAGCAGCCTGTATCTCAGCACAGGAATAAGGTAGGGAAGAATTCTAAGGATCATTTTGACTGCCTCCAGAAGTTAGATCAGATGGCAAATTGGATTTGGTGCTAGGTCTTTCCCTTTAGGTTTTACCCCAACAATGTTTTCATTAGTTTCGCTCACTCTCGAAATCAAGCATTTTACAGCAGGTTGGAGCAGCCTGTATCTCAGCACAGGAATAAGGTAGGGAAGAATTCTAAGGATCATTTTGACTGCCTCCAGAAGTTAGATCAGATGGCAAATTGGATTTGGTGCTAGGTCTTTCCCTTTAGGTTTTACCCCAACAATGTTTTCATTAGTTTCGCTCACTCTCGAAATCAAGCATTTTACAGCAGGTTGGAGCAGCCTGTATCTCAGCACAGGAATAAGGTAGGGAAGAATTCTAAGGATCATTTTGACTGCCTCCAGAAGTTAGATCAGATGGCAAATTGGATTTGGTGCTAGGTCTTTCCCTTTAGGTTTTACCCCAACAATGTTTTCATTAGTTTCGCTCACTCTCGAAATCAAGCATTTTACAGCAGGTTGGAGCAGCCTGTATCTCAGCACAGGAATAAGGTAGGGAAGAATTCTAAGGATCATTTTGACTGCCTCCAGAAGTTAGATCAGATGGCAAATTGGATTTGGTGCTAGGTCTTTCCCTTTAGGTTTTACCCCAACAATGTTGTCATTAGTTTCGCTCACTCTCGAAATCAAGCATTTTACAGCAGGTTGGAGCAGCCTGTATCTCAGCACAGGAATAAGGTAGGGAAGAATTCTAAGGATCATTTTGACTGCCTCCAGAAGTTAGATCAGATGGCAAATTGGATTTGGTGCTAGGTCTTTCCCTTTAGGTTTTACCCCAACAATGTTTTTCATTAGTTTCGCTCACTCTCGAAATCAAGCATTTTACAGCAGGTTGGAGCAGCCTGTATCTCAGCACAGGAATAAGGTAGGGAAGAATTCTAAGGATCATTTTGACTGCCTCCAGAAGTTAGATCAGATGGCAAATTGGATTTGGTGCTAGGTCTTTCCCTTTAGGTTTTTACCCCAACAATGTTTTCATTAGTTTCGCTCACTCTCGAAATCAAGCATTTTACAGCAGGTTGGAGCAGCCTGTATCTCAGCACAGGAATAAGGTAGGGAAGAATTCTAAGGATCATTTTGACTGCCTCCAGAAGTTAGATCAGATGGCAAATTGGATTTGGTGCTAGGTCTTTCCCTTTAGGTTTTACCCCAACAATGTTTTCATTAGTTTCGCTCACTCTCGAAATCAAGCATTTTACAGCAGGTTGGAGCAGCCTGTATCTCAGCACAGGAATAAGGTAGGGAAGAATTCTAAGGATCATTTTGACTGCCTCCAGAAGTTAGATCAGATGGCAAATTGGATTTGGTGCTAGGTCTTTCCCTTTAGGTTTTACCCCAACAATGTTTTCATTAGTTTCGCTCACTCTCGAAATCAAGCATTTTACAGCAGGTTGGAGCAGCCTGTATCTCAGCACAGGAATAAGGTAGGGAAGAATTCTAAGGATCATTTTGACTGCCTCCCAGAAGTTAGATCAGATGGCAAATTGGATTTGGTGCTAGGTCTTTCCCTTTAGGTTTTACCCCAACAATGTTTTCATTAGTTTCGCTCACTCTCGAAATCAAGCATTTTACAGCAGGTTGGAGCAGCCTGTATCTCAGCACAGGAATAAGGTAGGGAAGAATTCTAAGGATCATTTTGACTGCCTCCAGAAGTTAGATCAGATGGCAAATTGGATTTGGTGCTAGGTCTTTCCCTTTAGGTTTTACCCCAACAATGTTTTCATTAGTTTCGCTCACTCTCGAAATCAAGCATTTTACAGCAGGTTGGAGCAGCCTGTATCTCAGCACAGGAATAAGGTAGGGAAGAATTCTAAGGATCATTTTGACTGCCTCCAGAAGTTAGATCAGATGGCAAATTGGATTTGGTGCTAGGTCTTTCCCTTTAGGTTTTACCCCAACAATGTTTTCATTAGTTTCGCTCACTCTCGAAATCAAGCATTTTACAGCAGGTTGGAGCAGCCTGTATCTCAGCACAGGAATAAGGTAGGGAAGAATTCTAAGGATCATTTTGACTGCCTCCAGAAGTTAGATCAGATGGCAAATTGGATTTGGTGCTAGGTCTTTCCCTTTAGGTTTTACCCCAACAATGTTTTCATTAGTTTCGCTCACTCTCGAAATCAAGCATTTTACAGGCAGGTTGGAGCAGCCTGTATCTCAGCACAGGAATAAGGTAGGGAAGAATTCTAAGGATCATTTTGACTGCCTCCAGAAGTTAGATCAGATGGCAAATTGGATTTGGTGCTAGGTCTTTCCTTTAGGTTTTACCCCAACAATGTTTTCATTAGTTTCGCTCACTCTCGAAATCAAGCATTTTACAGCAGGTTGGAGCAGCCTGTATCTCAGCACAGGAATAAGGTAGGGAAGAATTCTAAGGATCATTTTGACTGCCTCCAGAAGTTAGATCAGATGGCAAATTGGATTTGGTGCTAGGTCTTTCCCTTTAGGTTTTACCCCAACAATGTTTTCATTAGTTTCGCTCACCTCTCGAAATCAAGCATTTTACAGCAGGTTGGAGCAGCCTGTATCTCAGCACAGGAATAAGGTAGGGAAGAATTCTAAGGATCATTTTGACTGCCTCCAGAAGTTAGATCAGATGGCAAATTGGATTTGGTGCTAGGTCTTTCCCTTTAGGTTTTACCCCAACAATGTTTTCATTAGTTTCGCTCACTCTCGAAATCAAGCATTTTACAGCAGGTTGGAGCAGCCTGTATCTCAGCACAGGAATAAGGTAGGGAAGAATTCTAAGGATCATTTTGACTGCCTCCAGAAGTTAGATCAGATGGCAAATTGGATTTGGTGCTAGGTCTTTCCCTTTAGGTTTTACCCCAACAATGTTTTCATTAGTTTCGCTCACTCTCGAAAGCAAGCATTTTACAGCAGGTTGGAGCAGCCTGTATCTCAGCACAGGAATAAGGTAGGGAAGAATTCTAAGGATCATTTTGACCTGCCTCCAGAAGTTAGATCAGATGGCCAATTGGAATTTGGTGCTAGGTCTTTCCCTTTAGGTTTTACCCCAACAATGTTTTCATTAGTTTCGCTCACTCTCGAAATCAAGCATTTTACAGCAGGTTGGAGCAGCCTGTATCTCAGCACAGGAATAAGGTAGGGAAGAATTCTAAGGATCATTTTGACTGCCTCCAGAAGTTAGATCAGATGGCCAATTGGATTTGGTGCTAGGTCTTTCCCTTTAGGTTTTACCCCAACAATGTTTTCATTAGTTTCGCTCACTCTCGAAATCAAGCATTTTACAGCAGGTTGGAGCAGCCTGTATCTCAGCACAGGAATAAGGTAGGGAAGAATTCTAAGGATCATTTTGACTGCCTCCAGAAGTTAGATCAGATGGCAAATTGGATTTGGTGCTAGGTCTTTCCCTTTAGGTTTTACCCCAACAATGTTTTCATTAGTTTCGCTCACTCTCGAAATCAAGCATTTTACAGCAGGTTGGAGCAGCCTGTATCTCAGCACAGGAATAAGGTAGGGAAGAATTCTAAGGATCATTTTGACTGCCTCCAGAAGTTAGATCAGATGGCAAATTGGATTTGGTGCTAGGTCTTTCCCTTTAGGTTTTACCCCAACAATGTTTTCATTAGTTTCGCTCACTCTCGAAATCAAGCATTTTACAGCAGGTTGGAGCAGCCTGTATCTCAGCACAGGAATAAGGTAGGGAAGAATTCTAAGGATCATTTTGACTGCCTCCAGAAGTTAGATCAGATGGCAAATTGGATTTGGTGCTAGGTCTTTCCCTTTAGGTTTTACCCCAACAATGTTTTCATTAGTTTTGCTCACTCTCGAAATCAAGCATTTTACAGCAGGTTGGAGCAGCCTGTATCTCAGCACAGGAATAAGGTAGGGAAGAATTCTAAGGATCATTTTGACTGCCTCCAGAAGTTAGATCAGATGGCAAATTGGATTTGGTGCTAGGTCTTTCCCTTTAGGTTTTACCCCAACAATGTTTTCATTAGTTTCGCTCACTCTCGAAATCAAGCATTTTACAGCAGGTTGGAGCAGCCTGTATCTCAGCACAGGAATAAGGTAGGGAAGAATTCTAAGGATCATTTTGACTGCCTCCAGAAGTTAGATCAGATGGCAAATTGGATTTGGTGCTAGGTCTTTCCCTTTAGGTTTTACCCCCAACAATGTTTTCATTAGTTTCGCTCACTCTCGAAATCAAGCATTTTACAGCAGGTTGGAGCAGCCTGTATCTCAGCACAGGAATAAGGTAGGGAAGAATTCTAAGGATCATTTTGACTGCCTCCAGAAGTTAGATCAGATGGCAAATTGGATTTGGTGCTAGGTCTTTCCCTTTAGATTTTACCCCAACAATGTTTTCATTAGTTTCGCTCACTCTCGAAATCAAGCATTTTACAGCAGGTTGGAGCAGCCTGTATCTCAGCACAGGAATAAGGTAGGGAAGAATTCTAAGGATCATTTTGACTGCCTCCAGAAGTTAGATCAGATGGCAAATTGGATTTGGTGCTAGGTCTTTCCCTTTAGGTTTTACCCCAACAATGTTTTCATTAGTTTCGCTCACTCTCGAAATCAAGCATTTTACAGCAGGTTGGAGCAGCCTGTATCTCAGCACAGGAATAAGGTAGGGAAGAATTCTAAGGATCATTTTGACTGCCTCCAGAAGTTAGATCAGATGGCAAATTGGATTTGGTGCTAGGTCTTTCCCTTTAGATTTTACCCCAACAATGTTTTCATTAGTTTCGCTCACTCTCGAAATCAAGCATTTTACAGCAGGTTGGAGCAGCCTGTATCTCAGCACAGGAATAAGGTAGGGAAGAATTCTAAGGATCATTTTGACTGCCTCAGAAGTTAGATCAGAGTGGCAAATTGGATTTGGTGCTAGGTCTTTCCCTTTAGGTTTTTACCCCAACAATGTTTTCATTAGTTTCGCTCACTCTCGAAATCAAGCATTTTAGCAGGTTGGAGCAGCCTGTATGTCAGCACAGGAATAAGGTAGGGAAGAATACCTGTGCTGAGATACAGGCTGCTCCAACCTGCTGTAAAATGCTTGATTTCGAGAGTGAGCGAAACTAATGAAAACATTGTTGGGGTAAAACCTAAAGGGAAAGACCTAGCACCAAATCCAATTTGCCATCTGATCTAACTTCTGGAGGCAGTCAAAATGATCCTTAGAATTCTTCCCTACCTTATTCCTGTGCTGAGATACAGGCTGCTCCAACCTGCTGTAAAATGCTTGATTTCGAGAGTGAGCGAAACTAATGAAAACATTGTTGGGGGTAAAACCTAAAGGGGAAAGACCTAGCACCAAATCCAATTTGCCATCTGATCTAACTTCTGGAGGCAGTCAAAATGATCCTTAGAATTCTTCCCTACCTTATTCCTGTGCTGAGATACAGGCTGCTCCAACCTGCTGTAAAATGCTTGATTTCGAGAGTGAGCGAAACTAATGAAAACATTGTTGGGGTAAAACCTAAAGGGAAAGACCTAGCACCAAATCCAATTTGCCATCTGATCTAACTTCTGGAGGCAGTCAAAATGATCCTTAGAATTCTTCCCTACCTTATTCCTGTGCTGAGATACAGGCTGCTCCAACCTGCTGTAAAATGCTTGATTTCGAGAGTGAGCGAAACTAATGAAAACATTGTTGGGGGTAAAACCTAAAGGGAAAGACCTAGCACCAAATCCAATTTGCCATCTGATCTAACTTCTGGAGGCAGTCAAAATGATCCTTAGAATTCTTCCCTACCTTATTCCTGTGCTGAGATACAGGCTGCTCCAACCTGCTGTAAAATGCTTGATTTCGAGAGTGAGCGAAACTAATGAAAACATTGTTGGGGTAAAACCTAAAGGGAAAGACCTAGCACCAAATCCAATTTGCCATCTGATCTAACTTCTGGAGGCAGTCAAAATGATCCTTAGAATTCTTCCCTACCTTATTCCTGTGCTGAGATACAGGCTGCTCCAACCTGCTGTAAAATGCTTGATTTCGAGAGTGAGCGAAACTAATGAAAACATTGTTGGGGTAAAACCTAAAGGGAAAGACCTAGCACCAAATCCAATTTGCCATCTGATCTAACTTCTGGAGGCAGTCAAAATGATCCTTAGAATTTCTTCCCTACCTTATTCCTGTGCTGAGATACAGGCTGCTCCAACCTGCTGTAAAATGCTTGATTTCGAGAGTGAGCGAAACTAATGAAAAACATTGTTGGGGTAAAACCTAAAGGGAAAGACCTAGCACCAAATCCAATTTGCCATCTGATCTAACTTCTGGAGGCAGTCAAAATGATCCTTAGAATTCTTCCCTACCTTAGTTCCTGTGCTGAGATACAGGCTGCTCCAACCTGCTGTAAAATGCTTGATTTCGAGAGTGAGCGAAACTAATGAAAACATTGTTGGGGTAAAACCTAAAGGGAAAGACCTAGCACCAAATCCAATTTGCCATCTGATCTAACTTCTGGAGGCAGTCAAAATGATCCTTAGAATTCTTCCCTACCTTGTTCCTGTGCTGAGATACAGGCTGCTCCAACCTGCTGTAAAATGCTTGATTTCGAGAGTGAGCGAAACTAATGAAAACATTGTTGGGGTAAAACCTAAAGGGAAAGACCTAGCACCAAATCCAATTTGCCATCTGATCTAACTTCTGGAGGCAGTCAAAATGATCCTTAGAATTCTTCCCTACCTTGTTCCTGTGCTGAGATACAGGCTGCTCCAACCTGCTGTAAAATGCTTGATTTCGAGAGTGAGCGAAACTAATGAAAACATTGTTGGGGTAAAACCTAAAGGGAAAGACCTAGCACCAAATCCAATTTGCCATCTGATCTAACTTCTGGAGGCAGTCAAAATGAGTATTTGAATTCTTCCCTACCTTATTCCTGTGCTGAGATACAGGCTGCTCCAACCTGCTGTAAAATGCTTGATTTCGAGAGTGAGCGAAACTAATGAAAACATTGTTGGGGTAAAACCTAAAGGGAAAGACCTAGCACCAAATCCAATTTGCCATCTGATCTAACTTCTGGAGGCAGTCAAAATGAGTATTTGAATTCTATCCTACCTTATTCCTGTGCTGAGATACAGGCTGCTCCAACCTGCTGTAAAATGCTTGATTTCGAGAGTGAGCGAAACTAATGAAAACATTGTTGGGGTAAAACCTAAAGGGAAAGACCTAGCACCAAATTGCCATCTGATCTAACTTCTGGAGGCAGTCAAAATGATCCTTAGAATTCTTCCCTACCTTATTCCTGTGCTGAGATACAGGCTGCTCCAACCTGCTGTAAAATGCTTGATTTCGAGAGTGAGCGAAACTAATGAAAACATTGTTGGGGTAAAACCTAAAGGGAAAGACCTAGCACCAAATCCAATTTGCCATCTGATCTAACTTCTGGAGGCAGTCAAAATGATCCTTAGAATTCTTCCCTACCTTATTCCTGTGCTGAGATACAGGCTGCTCCAACCTGCTGTAAAATGCTTGATTTCGAGAGTGAGCGAAACTAATGAAAACATTGTTGGGGTAAAACCTAAAGGGAAAGACCTAGCACCAAATCCAATTTGCCATCTGATCTAACTTCTGGAGGCAGTCAAAATGATCCTTAGAATTCTTCCCTACCTTATTCCTGTGCTGAGATACAGGCTGCTCCAACCTGCTGTAAAATGCTTGATTTCGAGAGTGAGCGAAACTAATGAAAACATTGTTGGGGTAAAACCTAAAGGGAAAGACCTAGCACCAAATCCAATTTGCCATCTGATCTAACTTCTGGAGGCAGTCAAAATGAGTATTTGAATTCTTCCCTACCTTATTCCTGTGCTGAGATACAGGCTGCTCCAACCTGCTGTAAAATGCTTGATTTCGAGAGTGAGCGAAACTAATGAAAACATTGTTGGGGTAAAACCTAAAGGGAAAGACCTAGCACCAAATCCAATTTGCCATCTGATCTAACTTCTGGAGGCAGTCAAAATGAGTATTTGAATTCTTCCCTACCTTATTCCTGTGCTGAGATACAGGCTGCTCCAACCTGCTGTAAAATGCTTGATTTCGAGAGTGAGCGAAACTAATGAAAACATTGTTGGGGTAAAACCTAAAGGGAAAGACCTAGCACCAAATCCAATTTGCCATCTGATCTAACTTCTGGAGGCAGTCAAAATGATCCTTAGAATTCTTCCCTACCTTATTCCTGTGCTGAGATACAGGCTGCTCCAACCTGCTGTAAAATGCTTGATTTCGAGAGTGAGCGAAACTAATGAAAACATTGTTGGGGTAAAACCTAAAGGGAAAGACCTAGCACCAAATCCAATTTGCCATCTGATCTAACTTCTGGAGGCAGTCAAAATGATCCTTAGAATTCTTCCCTACCTTATTCCTGTGCTGAGATACAGGCTGCTCCAACCTGCTGTAAAATGCTTGATTTCGAGAGTGAGCGAAACTAATGAAAACATTGTTGGGGTAAAACCTAAAGGGAAAGACCTAGCACCAAATCCAATTTGCCATCTGATCTAACTTCTGGAGGCAGTCAAAATGATCCTTAGAATTCTTCCCTACCTTATTCCTGTGCTGAGATACAGGCTGCTCCAACCTGCTGTAAAATGCTTGATTTCGAGAGTGAGCGAAACTAATGAAAACATTGTTGGGGTAAAACCTAAAGGGAAAGACCTAGCACCAAATCCAATTTGCCATCTGATCTAACTTCTGGAGGCAGTCAAAATGAGTATTTGAATTCTTCCCTACCTTATTCCTGTGCTGAGATACAGGCTGCTCCAACCTGCTGTAAAATGCTTGATTTCGAGAGTGAGCGAAACTAATGAAAACATTGTTGGGGTAAAACCTAAAGGGAAAGACCTAGCACCAAATCCAATTTGCCATCTGATCTAACTTCTGGAGGCAGTCAAAATGATCCTTAGAATTCTTCCCTACCTTATTCCTGTGCTGAGATACAGGCTGCTCCAACCTGCTGTAAAATGCTTGATTTCGAGAGTGAGCGAAACTAATGAAAACATTGTTGGGGTAAAACCTAAAGGGAAAGACCTAGCACCAAATCCAATTTGCCATCTGATCTAACTTCTGGAGGCAGTCAAAATGATCCTTAGAATTCTTCCCTACCTTATTCCTGTGCTGAGATACAGGCTGCTTCAACCTGCTGTAAAATGCTTGATTTCGAGAGTGAGCGAAACTAATGAAAACATTGTTGGGGTAAAACCTAAAGGGAAAGACCTAGCACCAAATCCAATTTGCCATCTGATCTAACTTCTGGAGGCAGTCAAAATGATCCTTAGAATTCTTCCCTACCTTATTCCTGTGCTGAGATACAGGCTGCTCCAACCTGCTGTAAAATGCTTGATTTCGAGAGTGAGCGAAACTAATGAAAACATTGTTGGGGTAAAACCTAAAGGGAAAGACCTAGCACCAAATCCAATTTGCCATCTGATCTAACTTCTGGAGGCAGTCAAAATGATCCTTAGAATTCTTCCCTACCTTATTCCTGTGCTGAGATACAGGCTGCTCCAACCTGCTGTAAAATGCTTGATTTCGAGAGTGAGCGAAACTAATGAAAACATTGTTGGGGTAAAACCTAAAGGGAAAGACCTAGCACCAAATCCAATTTGCCATCTGATCTAACTTCTGGAGGCAGTCAAAATGATCCTTAGAATTCTTCCCTACCTTATTCCTGTGCTGAGATACAGGCTGCTCCAACCTGCTGTAAAATGCTTGATTTCGAGAGTGAGCGAAACTAATGAAAACATTGTTGGGGTAAAACCTAAAGGGAAAGACCTAGCACCAAATCCAATTTGCCATCTGATCTAACTTCTGGAGGCAGTCAAAATGATCCTTAGAATTCTTCCCTACCTTATTCCTGTGCTGAGATACAGGCTGCTCCAACCTGCTGTAAAATGCTTGATTTCGAGAGTGAGCGAAACTAATGAAAACATTGTTGGGGTAAAACCTAAAGGGAAAGACCTAGCACCAAATCCAATTTGCCATCTGATCTAACTTCTGGAGGCAGTCAAAATGATCCTTAGAATTCTTCCCTACCTTATTCCTGTGCTGAGATACAGGCTGCTCCAACCTGCTGTAAAATGCTTGATTTCGAGAGTGAGCGAAACTAATGAAAACATTGTTGGGGTAAAACCTAAAGGGAAAGACCTAGCACCAAATCCAATTTGCCATCTGATCTAACTTCTGGAGGCAGTCAAAATGATCCTTAGAATTCTTCCCTACCTTATTCCTGTGCTGAGATACAGGCTGCTCCAACCTGCTGTAAAATGCTTGATTTCGAGAGTGAGCGAAACTAATGAAAACATTGTTGGGGTAAAACCTAAAGGGAAAGACCTAGCACCAAATCCAATTTGCCATCTGATCTAACTTCTGGAGGCAGTCAAAATGATCCTTAGAATTCTTCCCTACCTTATTCCTGTGCTGAGATACAGGCTGCTCCAACCTGCTGTAAAATGCTTGATTTCGAGAGTGAGCGAAACTAATGAAAACATTGTTGGGGTAAAACCTAAAGGGAAAGACCTAGCACCAAATCCAATTTGCCATCTGATCTAACTTCTGGAGGCAGTCAAAATGAGTATTTGAATTCTTCCCTACCTTATTCCTGTGCTGAGATACAGGCTGCTCCAACCTGCTGTAAAATGCTTGATTTCGAGAGTGAGCGAAACTAATGAAAACATTGTTGGGGTAAAACCTAAAGGGAAAGACCTAGCACCAAATCCAATTTGCCATCTGATCTAACTTCTGGAGGCAGTCAAAATGATCCTTAGAATTCTTCCCTACCTTATTCCTGTGCTGAGATACAGGCTGCTCCAACCTGCTGTAAAATGCTTGATTTCGAGAGCGAGCGAAACTAATGAAAACATTGTTGGGGTAAAACCTAAAGGGAAAGACCTAGCACCAAATTCCATTGGCCATCTGATCTAACTTCTGGAGGCAGTCAAAATGATCCTTAGAATTCTTCCCTACCTTATTCCTGTGCTGAGATACAGGCTGCTCCAACCTGCTGTAAAATGCTTGATTTCGAGAGTGAGCGAAACTAATGAAAACATTGTTGGGGTAAAACCTAAAGGGAAAGACCTAGCACCAAATCCAATTTGCCATCTGATCTAACTTCTGGAGGCAGTCAAAATGAGTATTTGAATTCTTCCCTACCTTATTCCTGTGCTGAGATACAGGCTGCTCCAACCTGCTGTAAAATGCTTGATTTCGAGAGTGAGCGAAACTAATGAAAACATTGTTGGGGTAAAACCTAAAGGGAAAGACCTAGCACCAAATCCAATTTGCCATCTGATCTAACTTCTGGAGGCAGTCAAAATGATCCTTAGAATTCTTCCCTACCTTATTCCTGTGCTGAGATACAGGCTGCTCCAACCTGCTGTAAAATGCTTGATTTCGAGAGTGAGCGAAACTAATGAAAACATTGTTGGGGTAAAACCTAAAGGGAAAGACCTAGCACCAAATCCAATTTGCCATCTGATCTAACTTCTGGAGGCAGTCAAAATGATCCTTAGAATTCTTCCCTACCTTATTCCTGTGCTGAGATACAGGCTGCTCCAACCTGCTGTAAAATGCTTGATTTCGAGAGTGAGCGAAACTAATGAAAACATTGTTGGGGTAAAACCTAAAGGGAAAGACCTAGCACCAAATCCAATTTGCCATCTGATCTAACTTCTGGAGGCAGTCAAAATGATCCTTAGAATTCTTCCCTACCTTATTCCTGTGCTGAGATACAGGCTGCTCCAACCTGCTGTAAAATGCTTGATTTCGAGAGTGAGCGAAACTAATGAAAACATTGTTGGGGTAAAACCTAAAGGGAAAGACCTAGCACCAAATCCAATTTGCCATCTGATCTAACTTCTGGAGGCAGTCAAAATGATCCTTAGAATTCTTCCCTATCTTATTCCTGTGCTGAGATACAGGCTGCTCCAACCTGCTGTAAAATGCTTGATTTCGAGAGTGAGCGAAACTAATGAAAACATTGTTGGGGTAAAACCTAAAGGGAAAGACCTAGCACCAAATCCAATTTGCCATCTGATCTAACTTCTGGAGGCAGTCAAAATGATCCTTAGAATTCTTCCCTATCTTATTCCTGTGCTGAGATACAGGCTGCTCCAACCTGCTGTAAAATGCTTGATTTCGAGAGTGAGCGAAACTAATGAAAACATTGTTGGGGTAAAACCTAAAGGGAAAGACCTAGCACCAAATCCAATTTGCCATCTGATCTAACTTCTGGAGGCAGTCAAAATGATCCTTAGAATTCTTCCCTACCTTATTCCTGTGCTGAGATACAGGCTGCTCCAACCTGCTGTAAAATGCTTGATTTCGAGAGTGAGCGAAACTAATGAAAACATTGTTGGGGTAAAACCTAAAGGGAAAGACCTAGCACCAAATCCAATTTGCCATCTGATCTAACTTCTGGAGGCAGTCAAAATGATCCTTAGAATTCTTCCCTACCTTATTCCTGTGCTGAGATACAGGCTGCTCCAACCTGCTGTAAAATGCTTGATTTCGAGAGTGAGCGAAACTAATGAAAACATTGTTGGGGTAAAACCTAAAGGGAAAGACCTAGCACCAAATCCAATTTGCCATCTGATCTAACTTCTGGAGGCAGTCAAAATGATCCTTAGAATTCTTCCCTACCTTATTCCTGTGCTGAGATACAGGCTGCTCCAACCTGCTGTAAAATGCTTGATTTCGAGAGTGAGCGAAACTAATGAAAACATTGTTGGGGTAAAACCTAAAGGGAAAGACCTAGCACCAAATCCAATTTGCCATCTGATCTAACTTCTGGAGGCAGTCAAAATGATCCTTAGAATTCTTCCCTACCTTATTCCTGTGCTGAGATACAGGCTGCTCCAACCTGCTGTAAAATGCTTGATTTCGAGAGTGAGCGAAACTAATGAAAACATTGTTGGGGTAAAACCTAAAGGGAAAGACCTAGCACCAAATCCAATTTGCCATCTGATCTAACTTCTGGAGGCAGTCAAAATGATCCTTAGAATTCTTCCCTACCTTATTCCTGTGCTGAGATACAGGCTGCTCCAACCTGCTGTAAAATGCTTGATTTCGAGAGTGAGCGAAACTAATGAAAACATTGTTGGGGTAAAACCTAAAGGGAAAGACCTAGCACCAAATCCAATTTGCCATCTGATCTAACTTCTGGAGGCAGTCAAAATGATCCTTAGAATTCTTCCCTACCTTATTCCTGTGCTGAGATACAGGCTGCTCCAACCTGCTGTAAAATGCTTGATTTCGAGAGTGAGCGAAACTAATGAAAACATTGTTGGGGTAAAACCTAAAGGGAAAGACCTAGCACCAAATCCAATTTGCCATCTGATCTAACTTCTGGAGGCAGTCAAAATGATCCTTAGAATTCTTCCCTACCTTATTCCTGTGCTGAGATACAGGCTGCTCCAACCTGCTGTAAAATGCTTGATTTCGAGAGTGAGCGAAACTAATGAAAACATTGTTGGGGTAAAACCTAAAGGGAAAGACCTAGCACCAAATCCAATTTGCCATCTGATCTAACTTCTGGAGGCAGTCAAAATGATCCTTAGAATTCTTCCCTACCTTATTCCTGTGCTGAGATACAGGCTGCTCCAACCTGCTGTAAAATGCTTGATTTCGAGAGTGAGCGAAACTAATGAAAACATTGTTGGGGTAAAACCTAAAGGGAAAGACCTAGCACCAAATCCAATTTGCCATCTGATCTAACTTCTGGAGGCAGTCAAAATGATCCTTAGAATTCTTCCCTACCTTATTCCTGTGCTGAGATACAGGCTGCTCCAACCTGCTGTAAAATGCTTGATTTCGAGAGTGAGCGAAACTAATGAAAACATTGTTGGGGTAAAACCTAAAGGGAAAGACCTAGCACCAAATCCAATTTGCCATCTGATCTAACTTCTGGAGGCAGTCAAAATGATCCTTAGAATTCTTCCCTACCTTATTCCTGTGCTGAGATACAGGCTGCTCCAACCTGCTGTAAAATGCTTGATTTCGAGAGTGAGCGAAACTAATGAAAACATTGTTGGGGTAAAACCTAAAGGGAAAGACCTAGCACCAAATCCAATTTGCCATCTGATCTAACTTCTGGAGGCAGTCAAAATGATCCTTAGAATTCTTCCCTACCTTATTCCTGTGCTGAGATACAGGCTGCTCCAACCTGCTGTAAAATGCTTGATTTCGAGAGTGAGCGAAACTAATGAAAACATTGTTGGGGTAAAACCTAAAGGGAAAGACCTAGCACCAAATCCAATTTGCCATCTGATCTAACTTCTGGAGGCAGTCAAAATGATCCTTAGAATTCTTCCCTACCTTATTCCTGTGCTGAGATACAGGCTGCTCCAACCTGCTGTAAAATGCTTGATTTCGAGAGTGAGCGAAACTAATGAAAACATTGTTGGGGTAAAACCTAAAGGGAAAGACCTAGCACCAAATCCAATTTGCCATCTGATCTAACTTCTGGAGGCAGTCAAAATGATCCTTAGAATTCTTCCCTACCTTATTCCTGTGCTGAGATACAGGCTGCTCCAACCTGCTGTAAAATGCTTGATTTCGAGAGTGAGCGAAACTAATGAAAACATTGTTGGGGTAAAACCTAAAGGGAAAGACCTAGCACCAAATCCAATTTGCCATCTGATCTAACTTCTGGAGGCAGTCAAAATGATCCTTAGAATTCTTCCCTACCTTATTCCTGTGCTGAGATACAGGCTGCTCCAACCTGCTGTAAAATGCTTGATTTCGAGAGTGAGCGAAACTAATGAAAACATTGTTGGGGTAAAACCTAAAGGGAAAGACCTAGCACCAAATCCAATTTGCCATCTGATCTAACTTCTGGAGGCAGTCAAAGTGAGTATTTGAATTCTTCCCTACCTTATTCCTGTGCTGAGATACAGGCTGCTCCAACCTGCTGTAAAATGCTTGATTTCGAGAGTGAGCGAAACTAATGAAAACATTGTTGGGGTAAAACCTAAAGGGAAAGACCTAGCACCAAATCCAATTTGCCATCTGATCTAACTTCTGGAGGCAGTCAAAATGATCCTTAGAATTCTTCCCTACCTTATTCCTGTGCTGAGATACAGGCTGCTCCAACCTGCTGTAAAATGCTTGATTTCGAGAGTGAGCGAAACTAATGAAAACATTGTTGGGGTAAAACCTAAAGGGAAAGACCTAGCACCAAATCCAATTTGCCATCTGATCTAACTTCTGGAGGCAGTCAAAATGATCCTTAGAATTCTTCCCTACCTTATTCCTGTGCTGAGATACAGGCTGCTCCAACCTGCTGTAAAATGCTTGATTTCGAGAGTGAGCGAAACTAATGAAAACATTGTTGGGGTAAAACCTAAAGGGAAAGACCTAGCACCAAATCCAATTTGCCATCTGATCTAACTTCTGGAGGCAGTCAAAATGATCCTTAGAATTCTTCCCTACCTTATTCCTGTGCTGAGATACAGGCTGCTCCAACCTGCTGTAAAATGCTTGATTTCGAGAGTGAGCGAAACTAATGAAAACATTGTTGGGGTAAAACCTAAAGGGAAAGACCTAGCACCAAATCCAATTTGCCATCTGATCTAACTTCTGGAGGCAGTCAAAATGAGTATTTGAATTCTTCCCTACCTTATTCCTGTGCTGAGATACAGGCTGCTCCAACCTGCTGTAAAATGCTTGATTTCGAGAGTGAGCGAAACTAATGAAAACATTGTTGGGGTAAAACCTAAAGGGAAAGACCTAGCACCAAATCCAATTTGCCATCTGATCTAACTTCTGGAGGCAGTCAAAATGATCCTTAGAATTCTTCCCTACCTTATTCCTGTGCTGAGATACAGGCTGCTCCAACCTGCTGTAAAATGCTTGATTTCGAGAGTGAGCGAAACTAATGAAAACATTGTTGGGGTAAAACCTAAAGGGAAAGACCTAGCACCAAATCCAATTTGCCATCTGATCTAACTTCTGGAGGCAGTCAAAATGATCCTTAGAATTCTTCCCTACCTTATTCCTGTGCTGAGATACAGGCTGCTCCAACCTGCTGTAAAATGCTTGATTTCGAGAGTGAGCGAAACTAATGAAAACATTGTTGGGGTAAAACCTAAAGGGAAAGACCTAGCACCAAATCCAATTTGCCATCTGATCTAACTTCTGGAGGCAGTCAAAATGATCCTTAGAATTCTTCCCTACCTTATTCCTGTGCTGAGATACAGGCTGCTCCAACCTGCTGTAAAATGCTTGATTTCGAGAGTGAGCGAAACTAATGAAAACATTGTTGGGGTAAAACCTAAAGGGAAAGACCTAGCACCAAATCCAATTTGCCATCTGATCTAACTTCTGGAGGCAGTCAAAATGATCCTTAGAATTCTTCCCTACCTTATTCCTGTGCTGAGATACAGGCTGCTCCAACCTGCTGTAAAATGCTTGATTTCGAGAGTGAGCGAAACTAATGAAAACATTGTTGGGGTAAAACCTAAAGGGAAAGACCTAGCACCAAATCCAATTTGCCATCTGATCTAACTTCTGGAGGCACTCAATGTGAGTATTTGAATTCTTCCCTACCTTATTCCTGTGCTGAGATACAGGCTGCTCCAACCTGCTGTAAAATGCTTGATTTCGAGAGTGAGCGAAACTAATGAAAACATTGTTGGGGTAAAACCTAAAGGGAAAGACCTAGCACCAAATCCAATTTGCCATCTGATCTAACTTCTGGAGGCAGTCAAAATGAGTATTTGAATTCTTCCCTACCTTATTCCTGTGCTGAGATACAGGCTGCTCCAACCTGCTGTAAAATGCTTGATTTCGAGAGTGAGCGAAACTAATGAAAACATTGTTGGGGTAAAACCTAAAGGGAAAGACCTAGCACCAAATCCAATTTGCCATCTGATCTAACTTCTGGAGGCAGTCAAAATGATCCTTAGAATTCTTCCCTACCTTATTCCTGTGCTGAGATACAGGCTGCTCCAACCTGCTGTAAAATGCTTGATTTCGAGAGTGAGCGAAACTAATGAAAACATTGTTGGGGTAAAACCTAAAGGGAAAGACCTAGCACCAAATCCAATTTGCCATCTGATCTAACTTCTGGAGGCAGTCAAAATGATCCTTAGAATTCTTCCCTACCTTATTCCTGTGCTGAGATACAGGCTGCTCCAACCTGCTGTAAAATGCTTGATTTCGAGAGTGAGCGAAACTAATGAAAACATTGTTGGGGTAAAACCTAAAGGGAAAGACCTAGCACCAAATCCAATTTGCCATCTGATCTAACTTCTGGAGGCAGTCAAAATGATCCTTAGAATTCTTCCCTACCTTATTCCTGTGCTGAGATACAGGCTGCTCCAACCTGCTGTAAAATGCTTGATTTCGAGAGTGAGCGAAACTAATGAAAACATTGTTGGGGTAAAACCTAAAGGGAAAGACCTAGCACCAAATCCAATTTGCCATCTGATCTAACTTCTGGAGGCAGTCAAAATGAGTATTTGAATTCTTCCCTACCTTATTCCTGTGCTGAGATACAGGCTGCTCCAACCTGCTGTAAAATGCTTGATTTCGAGAGTGAGCGAAACTAATGAAAACATTGTTGGGGTAAAACCTAAAGGGAAAGACCTAGCACCAAATCCAATTTGCCATCTGATCTAACTTCTGGAGGCAGTCAAAATGATCCTTAGAATTCTTCCCTACCTTATTCCTGTGCTGAGATACAGGCTGCTCCAACCTGCTGTAAAATGCTTGATTTCGAGAGTGAGCGAAACTAATGAAAACATTGTTGGGGTAAAACCTAAAGGGAAAGACCTAGCACCAAATCCAATTTGCCATCTGATCTAACTTCTGGAGGCAGTCAAAATGATCCTTAGAATTCTTCCCTACCTTATTCCTGTGCTGAGATACAGGCTGCCCCAACCTGCTGTAAAATGCTTGATTTCGAGAGTGAGCGAAACTAATGAAAACATTGTTGGGGTAAAACCTAAAGGGAAAGACCTAGCACCAAATCCAATTTGCCATCTGATCTAACTTCTGGAGGCAGTCAAAATGATCCTTAGAATTCTTCCCTACCTTATTCCTGTGCTGAGATACAGGCTGCTCCAACCTGCTGTAAAATGCTTGATTTCGAGAGTGAGCGAAACTAATGAAAACATTGTTGGGGTAAAACCTAAAGGGAAAGACCTAGCACCAAATCCAATTTGCCATCTGATCTAACTTCTGGAAGCAGTCAAAATGATCCTTAGAATTCTTCCCTACCTTATTCCTGTGCTGAGATACAGGCTGCTCCAACCTGCTGTAAAATGCTTGATTTCGAGAGTGAGCGAAACTAATGAAAACATTGTTGGGGTAAAACCTAAAGGGAAAGACCTAGCACCAAATCCAATTTGCCATCTGATCTAACTTCTGGAGGCAGTCAAAATGATCCTTAGAATTCTTCCCTACCTTATTCCTGTGCTGAGATACAGGCTGCTCCAACCTGCTGTAAAATGCTTGATTTCGAGAGTGAGCGAAACTAATGAAAACATTGTTGGGGTAAAACCTAAAGGGAAAGACCTAGCACCAAATCCAATTTGCCATCTGATCTAACTTCTGGAGGCAGTCAAAATGAGTATTTGAATTCTTCCCTACCTTATTCCTGTACTGAGATACAGGCTGCTCCAACCTGCTGTAAAATGCTTGATTTCGAGAGTGAGCGAAACTAATGAAAACATTGTTGGGGTAAAACCTAAAGGGAAAGACCTAGCACCAAATCCAATTTGCCATCTGATCTAACTTCTGGAGGCAGTCAAAATGAGTATTTGAATTCTTCCCTACCTTATTCCTGTGCTGAGATACAGGCTGCTCCAACCTGCTGTAAAATGCTTGATTTCGAGAGTGAGCGAAACTAATGAAAACATTGTTGGGGTAAAACCTAAAGGGAAAGACCTAGCACCAAATCCAATTTGCCATCTGATCTAACTTCTGGAGGCAGTCAAAATGATCCTTAGAATTCTTCCCTGCCTTATTCCTGTGCTGAGATACAGGCTGCTCCAACCTGCTGTAAAATGCTTGATTTCGAGAGTGAGCGAAACTAATGAAAACATTGTTGGGGTAAAACCTAAAGGGAAAGACCTAGCACCAAATCCAATTTGCCATCTGATCTAACTTCTGGAGGCAGTCAAAATGATCCTTAGAATTCTTCCCTACCTTATTCCTGTGCTGAGATACAGGCTGCTCCAACCTGCTGTAAAATGCTTGATTTCGAGAGTGAGCGAAACTAATGAAAACATTGTTGGGGTAAAACCTAAAGGGAACGGCCTAGCACCAAATCCAATTTGCCATCTGATCTAACTTCTGGAGGCAGTCAAAATGATCCTTAGAATTCTTCCCTACCTTATTCCTGTGCTGAGATACAGGCTGCTCCAACCTGCTGTAAAATGCTTGATTTCGAGAGTGAGCGAAACTAATGAAAACATTGTTGGGGTAAAACCTAAAGGGAAAGACCTAGCACCAAATCCAATTTGCCATCTGATCTAACTTCTGGAGGCAGTCAAAATGATCCTTAGAATTCTTCCCTACCTTATTCCTGTGCTGAGATACAGGCTGCTCCAACCTGCTGTAAAATGCTTGATTTCGAGAGTGAGCGAAACTAATGAAAACATTGTTGGGGTAAAACCTAAAGGGAAAGACCTAGCACCAAATCCAATTTGCCATCTGATCTAACTTCTGGAGGCAGTCAAAATGATCCTTAGAATTCTTCCCTACCTTATTCCTGTGCTGAGATACAGGCTGCTCCAACCTGCTGTAAAATGCTTGATTTCGAGAGTGAGCGAAACTAATGAAAACATTGTTGGGGTAAAACCTAAAGGGAAAGACCTAGCACCAAATCCAATTTGCCATCTGATCTAACTTCTGGAGGCAGTCAATGTGAGTATTTGAATTCTTCCCTACCTTATTCCTGTGCTGAGATACAGGCTGCTCCAACCTGCTGTAAAATGCTTGATTTCGAGAGTGAGCGAAACTAATGAAAACATTGTTGGGGTAAAACCTAAAGGGAAAGACCTAGCACCAAATCCAATTTGCCATCTGATCTAACTTCTGGAGGCAGTCAAAATGATCCTTAGAATTCTTCCCTACCTTATTCCTGTGCTGAGATACAGGCTGCTCCAACCTGCTGTAAAATGCTTGATTTCGAGAGTGAGCGAAACTAATGAAAACATTGTTGGGGTAAAACCTAAAGGGAAAGACCTAGCACCAAATCCAATTTGCCATCTGATCTAACTTCTGGAGGCAGTCAAAATGATCCTTAGAATTCTTCCCTACCTTATTCCTGTGCTGAGATACAGGCTGCTCCAACCTGCTGTAAAATGCTTGATTTCGAGAGTGAGCGAAACTAATGAAAACATTGTTGGGGTAAAACCTAAAGGGAAAGACCTAGCACCAAATCCAATTTGCCATCTGATCTAACTTCTGGAGGCAGTCAAAATGATCCTTTGAATTCTTCCCTACCTTATTCCTGTGCTGAGATACAGGCTGCTCCAACCTGCTGTAAAATGCTTGATTTCGAGAGTGAGCGAAACTAATGAAAACATTGTTGGGGTAAAACCTAAAGGGAAAGACCTAGCACCAAATCCAATTTGCCATCTGATCTAACTTCTGGAGGCAGTCAAAATGATCCTTAGAATTCTTCCCTACCTTATTCCTGTGCTGAGATACAGGCTGCTCCAACCTGCTGTAAAATGCTTGATTTCGAGAGTGAGCGAAACTAATGAAAACATTGTTGGGGTAAAACCTAAAGGGAAAGACCTAGCACCAAATCCAATTTGCCATCTGATCTAACTTCTGGAGGCAGTCAAAATGATCCTTAGAATTCTTCCCTACCTTATTCCTGTGCTGAGATACAGGCTGCTCCAACCTGCTGTAAAATGCTTGATTTCGAGAGTGAGCGAAACTAATGAAAACATTGTTGGGGTAAAACCTAAAGGGAAAGACCTAGCACCAAATCCAATTTGCCATCTGATCTAACTTCTGGAGGCAGTCAAAACGAGCCTTAGAATTCTTCCCTACCTTATTCCTGTGCTGAGATACAGGCTGCTCCAACCTGCTGTAAAATGCTTGATTTCGAGAGTGAGCGAAACTAATGAAAACATTGTTGGGGTAAAACCTAAAGGGAAAGACCTAGCACCAAATCCAATTTGCCATCTGATCTAACTTCTGGAGGCAGTCAAAATGAGTATTTGAATTCTTCCCTACCTTATTCCTGTGCTGAGATACAGGCTGCTCCAACCTGCTGTAAAATGCTTGATTTCGAGAGTGAGCGAAACTAATGAAAACATTGTTGGGGTAAAACCTAAAGGGAAAGACCTAGCACCAAATCCAATTTGCCATCTGATCTAACTTCTGGAGGCAGTCAAAATGATCCTTAGAATTCTTCCCTAC
Source organism: Melanerpes formicivorus (assembly GCF_026170545.1). NCBI lineage: Eukaryota > Metazoa > Chordata > Aves > Piciformes > Picidae > Melanerpes > Melanerpes formicivorus. The sequence continues at coordinate 10,684 of NW_027144168.1, read as the reverse complement.
CTTATTCCTGTGCTGAGATACAGGCTGCTCCAACCTGCTGTAAAATGCTTGATTTCGAGAGTGAGCGAAACTAATGAAAACATTGTTGGGGTAAAACCTAAAGGGAAAGACCTAGCACCAAATCCAATTTGCCATCTGATCTAACTTCTGGAGGCAGTCAAAATGATCCTTAGAATTCTTCCCTACCTTATTCCTGTGCTGAGATACAGGCTGCTCCAACCTGCTGTAAAATGCTTGATTTCGAGAGTGAGCGAAACTAATGAAAACATTGTTGGGGTAAAACCTAAAGGGAAAGACCTAGCACCAAATCCAATTTGCCATCTGATCTAACTTCTGGAGGCAGTCAAAATGATCCTTAGAATTCTTCCCTACCTTATTCCTGTGCTGAGATACAGGCTGCTTCAACCTGCTGTAAAATGCTTGATTTCGAGAGTGAGCGAAACTAATGAAAACATTGTTGGGGTAAAACCTAAAGGGAAAGACCTAGCACCAAATCCAATTTGCCATCTGATCTAACTTCTGGAGGCAGTCAAAATGATCCTTAGAATTCTTCCCTACCTTATTCCTGTGCTGAGATACAGGCTGCTCCAACCTGCTGTAAAATGCTTGATTTCCAGAGTGAGCGAAACTAATGAAAACATTGTTGGGGTAAAACCTAAAGGGAAAGACCTAGCACCAAATCCAATTTGCCATCTGATCTAACTTCTGGAGGCAGTCAAAATGATCCTTAGAATTCTTCCCTACCTTATTCCTGTGCTGAGATACAGGCTGCTCCAACCTGCTGTAAAATGCTTGATTTCGAGAGTGAGCGAAACTAATGAAAACATTGTTGGGGTAAAACCTAAAGGGAAAGACCTAGCACCAAATCCAATTTGCCATCTGATCTAACTTCTGGAGGCAGTCAAAATGATCCTTAGAATTCTTCCCTACCTTATTCCTGTGCTGAGATACAGGCTGCTCCAACCTGCTGTAAAATGCTTGATTTCGAGAGTGAGCGAAACTAATGAAAACATTGTTGGGGTAAAACCTAAAGGGAAAGACCTAGCACCAAATCCAATTTGCCATCTGATCTAACTTCTGGAGGCAGTCAAAATGATCCTTAGAATTCTTCCCTACCTTATTCCTGTGCTGAGATACAGGCTGCTCCAACCTGCTGTAAAATGCTTGATTTCGAGAGTGAGCGAAACTAATGAAAACATTGTTGGGGTAAAACCTAAAGGGAAAGACCTAGCACCAAATCCAATTTGCCATCTGATCTAACTTCTGGAGGCAGTCAAAATGATCCTTAGAATTCTTCCCTACCTTATTCCTGTGCTGAGATACAGGCTGCTCCAACCTGCTGTAAAATGCTTGATTTCGAGAGTGAGCGAAACTAATGAAAACATTGTTGGGGTAAAACCTAAAGGGAAAGACCTAGCACCAAATCCAATTTGCCATCTGATCTAACTTCTGGAGGCAGTCAAAATGATCCTTAGAATTCTTCCCTACCTTATTCCTGTGCTGAGATACAGGCTGCTCCAACCTGCTGTAAAATGCTTGATTTCGAGAGTGAGCGAAACTAATGAAAACATTGTTGGGGTAAAACCTAAAGGGAAAGACCTAGCACCAAATCCAATTTGCCATCTGATCTAACTTCTGGAGGCAGTCAAAATGATCCTTAGAATTCTTCCCTACCTTATTCCTGTGCTGAGATACAGGCTGCTCCAACCTGCTGTAAAATGCTTGATTTCGAGAGTGAGCGAAACTAATGAAAACATTGTTGGGGTAAAACCTAAAGGGAAAGACCTAGCACCAAATCCAATTTGCCATCTGATCTAACTTCTGGAGGCAGTCAAAATGAGTATTTGAATTCTTCCCTACCTTATTCCTGTGCTGAGATACAGGCTGCTCCAACCTGCTGTAAAATGCTTGATTTCGAGAGTGAGCGAAACTAATGAAAACATTGTTGGGGTAAAACCTAAAGGGAAAGACCTAGCACCAAATCCAATTTGCCATCTGATCTAACTTCTGGAGGCAGTCAAAATGATCCTTAGAATTCTTCCCTACCTTATTCCTGTGCTGAGATACAGGCTGCTCCAACCTGCTGTAAAATGCTTGATTTCGAGAGCGAGCGAAACTAATGAAAACATTGTTGGGGTAAAACCTAAAGGGAAAGACCTAGCACCAAATTCCATTGGCCATCTGATCTAACTTCTGGAGGCAGTCAAAATGATCCTTAGAATTCTTCCCTACCTTATTCCTGTGCTGAGATACAGGCTGCTCCAACCTGCTGTAAAATGCTTGATTTCGAGAGTGAGCGAAACTAATGAAAACATTGTTGGGGTAAAACCTAAAGGGAAAGACCTAGCACCAAATCCAATTTGCCATCTGATCTAACTTCTGGAGGCAGTCAAAATGAGTATTTGAATTCTTCCCTACCTTATTCCTGTGCTGAGATACAGGCTGCTCCAACCTGCTGTAAAATGCTTGATTTCGAGAGTGAGCGAAACTAATGAAAACATTGTTGGGGTAAAACCTAAAGGGAAAGACCTAGCACCAAATCCAATTTGCCATCTGATCTAACTTCTGGAGGCAGTCAAAATGATCCTTAGAATTCTTCCCTACCTTATTCCTGTGCTGAGATACAGGCTGCTCCAACCTGCTGTAAAATGCTTGATTTCGAGAGTGAGCGAAACTAATGAAAACATTGTTGGGGTAAAACCTAAAGGGAAAGACCTAGCACCAAATCCAATTTGCCATCTGATCTAACTTCTGGAGGGCAGTCAAAATGATCCTTAGAATTCTTCCCTACCTTATTCCTGTGCTGAGATACAGGCTGCTCCAACCTGCTGTAAAATGCTTGATTTCGAGAGTGAGCGAAACTAATGAAAACATTGTTGGGGTAAAACCTAAAGGGAAAGACCTAGCACCAAATCCAATTTGCCATCTGATCTAACTTCTGGAGGCAGTCAAAATGATCCTTAGAATTCTTCCCTACCTTATTCCTGTGCTGAGATACAGGCTGCTCCAACCTGCTGTAAAATGCTTGATTTCGAGAGTGAGCGAAACTAATGAAAACATTGTTGGGGTAAAACCTAAAGGGAAAGACCTAGCACCAAATCCAATTTGCCATCTGATCTAACTTCTGGAGGCAGTCAAAATGATCCTTAGAATTCTTCCCTATCTTATTCCTGTGCTGAGATACAGGCTGCTCCAACCTGCTGTAAAATGCTTGATTTCGAGAGTGAGCGAAACTAATGAAAACATTGTTGGGGTAAAACCTAAAGGGAAAGACCTAGCACCAAATCCAATTTGCCATCTGATCTAACTTCTGGAGGCAGTCAAAATGATCCTTAGAATTCTTCCCTACCTTATTCCTGTGCTGAGATACAGGCTGCTCCAACCTGCTGTAAAATGCTTGATTTCGAGAGTGAGCGAAACTAATGAAAACATTGTTGGGGTAAAACCTAAAGGGAAAGACCTAGCACCAAATCCAATTTGCCATCTGATCTAACTTCTGGAGGCAGTCAAAATGATCCTTAGAATTCTTCCCTACCTTATTCCTGTGCTGAGATACAGGCTGCTCCAACCTGCTGTAAAATGCTTGATTTCGAGAGTGAGCGAAACTAATGAAAACATTGTTGGGGTAAAACCTAAAGGGAAAGACCTAGCACCAAATCCAATTTGCCATCTGATCTAACTTCTGGAGGCAGTCAAAATGATCCTTAGAATTCTTCCCTACCTTATTCCTGTGCTGAGATACAGGCTGCTCCAACCTGCTGTAAAATGCTTGATTTCGAGAGTGAGCGAAACTAATGAAAACATTGTTGGGGTAAAACCTAAAGGGAAAGACCTAGCACCAAATCCAATTTGCCATCTGATCTAACTTCTGGAGGCAGTCAAAATGATCCTTAGAATTCTTCCCTACCTTATTCCTGTGCTGAGATACAGGCTGCTCCAACCTGCTGTAAAATGCTTGATTTCGAGAGTGAGCGAAACTAATGAAAACATTGTTGGGGTAAAACCTAAAGGGAAAGACCTAGCACCAAATCCAATTTGCCATCTGATCTAACTTCTGGAGGCAGTCAAAATGATCCTTAGAATTCTTCCCTACCTTATTCCTGTGCTGAGATACAGGCTGCTCCAACCTGCTGTAAAATGCTTGATTTCGAGAGTGAGCGAAACTAATGAAAACATTGTTGGGGTAAAACCTAAAGGGAAAGACCTAGCACCAAATCCAATTTGCCATCTGATCTAACTTCTGGAGGCAGTCAAAATGATCCTTTGAATTCTTCCCTACCTTATTCCTGTGCTGAGATACAGGCTGCTCCAACCTGCTGTAAAATGCTTGATTTCGAGAGTGAGCGAAACTAATGAAAACATTGTTGGGGTAAAACCTAAAGGGAAAGACCTAGCACCAAATCCAATTTGCCATCTGATCTAACTTCTGGAGGCAGTCAAAATGATCCTTAGAATTCTTCCCTACCTTATTCCTGTGCTGAGATACAGGCTGCTCCAACCTGCTGTAAAATGCTTGATTTCGAGAGTGAGCGAAACTAATGAAAACATTGTTGGGGTAAAACCTAAAGGGAAAGACCTAGCACCAAATCCAATTTGCCATCTGATCTAACTTCTGGAGGCAGTCAAAATGATCCTTAGAATTCTTCCCTACCTTATTCCTGTGCTGAGATACAGGCTGCTCCAACCTGCTGTAAAATGCTTGATTTCGAGAGTGAGCGAAACTAATGAAAACATTGTTGGGGTAAAACCTAAAGGGAAAGACCTAGCACCAAATCCAATTTGCCATCTGATCTAACTTCTGGAGGCAGTCAAAATGATCCTTAGAATTCTTCCCTACCTTATTCCTGTGCTGAGATACAGGCTGCTCCAACCTGCTGTAAAATGCTTGATTTCCAGAGTGAGCGAAACTATTGAAAACATTGTTGGGGTAAAACCTAAAGGGAAAGACCTAGCACCAAATCCAATTTGCCATCTGATCTAACTTCTGGAGGCAGTCAAAATGATCCTTAGAATTCTTCCCTACCTTATTCCTGTGCTGAGATACAGGCTGCTCCAACCTGCTGTAAAATGCTTGATTTCGAGAGTGAGCGAAACTAATGAAAACATTGTTGGGGTAAAACCTAAAGGGAAAGACCTAGCACCAAATCCAATTGGCCATCTGATCTAACTTCTGGAGGCAGTCAAAATGATCCTTAGAATTCTTCCCTACCTTATTCCTGTGCTGAGATACAGGCTGCTCCAACCTGCTGTAAAATGCTTGATTTCGAGAGTGAGCGAAACTAATGAAAACATTGTTGGGGGTAAAACCTAAAGGGAAAGACCTAGCACCAAATCCAATTGGCCATCTGATCTAACTTCTGGAGGCAGTCAAAATGATCCTTAGAATTCTTCCCTACCTTATTCCTGTGCTGAGATACAGGCTGCTCCAACCTGCTGTAAAATGCTTGATTTCGAGAGTGAGCGAAACTAATGAAAACATTGTTGGGGTAAAACCTAAAGGGAAAGACCTAGCACCAAATCCAATTTGCCATCTGATCTAACTTCTGGAGGCAGTCAAAATGATCCTTAGAATTCTTCCCTACCTTATTCCTGTGCTGAGATACAGGCTGCTCCAACCTGCTGTAAAATGCTTGATTTCGAGAGTGAGCGAAACTAATGAAAACATTGTTGGGGTAAAACCTAAAGGGAAAGACCTAGCACCAAATCCAATTTGCCATCTGATCTAACTTCTGGAGGCAGTCAAAATGATCCTTAGAATTCTTCCCTACCTTATTCCTGTGCTGAGATACAGGCTGCTCCAAACTGCTGTAAAATGCTTGATTTCGAGAGTGAGCGAAACTAATGAAAACATTGTTGGGGTAAAACCTAAAGGGAAAGACCTAGCACCAAATCCAATTTGCCATCTGATCTAACTTCTGGAGGCAGTCAAAATGATCCTTAGAATTCTTCCCTACCTTATTCCTGTGCTGAGATACAGGCTGCTCCAACCTGCTGTAAAATGCTTGATTTCGAGAGTGAGCGAAACTAATGAAAACATTGTTGGGGTAAAACCTAAAGGGAAAGACCTAGCACCAAATCCAATTTGCCATCTGATCTAACTTCTGGAGGCAGTCAAAATGATCCTTAGAATTCTTCCCTACCTTATTCCTGTGCTGAGATACAGGCTGCTCCAACCTGCTGTAAAATGCTTGATTTCGAGAGTGAGCGAAACTAATGAAAACATTGTTGGGGTAAAACCTAAAGGGAAAGACCTAGCACCAAATCCAATTTGCCATCTGATCTAACTTCTGGAGGCAGTCAAAATGATCCTTAGAATTCTTCCCTACCTTATTCCTGTGCTGAGATACAGGCTGCTCCAACCTGCTGTAAAATGCTTGATTTCGAGAGTGAGCGAAACTAATGAAAACATTGTTGGGGTAAAACCTAAAGGGAAAGACCTAGCACCAAATCCAATTTGCCATCTGATCTAACTTCTGGAGGCAGTCAAAATGATCCTTAGAATTCTTCCCTACCTTATTCCTGTGCTGAGATACAGGCTGCTCCAACCTGCTGTAAAATGCTTGATTTCGAGAGTGAGCGAAACTAATGAAAACATTGTTGGGGTAAAACCTAAAGGGAAAGACCTAGCACCAAATCCAATTTGCCATCTGATCTAACTTCTGGAGGCAGTCAAAATGATCCTTAGAATTCTTCCCTACCTTATTCCTGTGCTGAGATACAGGCTGCTCCAACCTGCTGTAAAATGCTTGATTTCGAGAGTGAGCGAAACTAATGAAAACATTGTTGGGGGTAAAACCTAAAGGGAAAGACCTAGCACCAAATCCAATTTGCCATCTGATCTAACTTCTGGAGGCAGTCAAAATGATCCTTAGAATTCTTCCCTACCTTATTCCTGTGCTGAGATACAGGCTGCTCCAACCTGCTGTAAAATGCTTGATTTCGAGAGTGAGCGAAACTAATGAAAACATTGTTGGGGTAAAACCTAAAGGGAAAGACCTAGCACCAAATCCAATTTGCCATCTGATCTAACTTCTGGAGGCAGTCAAAATGATCCTTTGAATTCTTCCCTACCTTATTCCTGTGCTGAGATACAGGCTGCTCCAACCTGCTGTAAAATGCTTGATTTCGAGAAGTGAGCGAAACTAATGAAAACATTGTTGGGGTAAAACCTAAAGGGAAAGACCTAGCACCAAATCCAATTTGCCATCTGATCTAACTTCTGGAGGCAGTCAAAATGATCCTTAGAATTCTTCCCTACCTTATTCCTGTGCTGAGATACAGGCTGCTCCAACCTGCTGTAAAATGCTTGATTTCGAGAGTGAGCGAAACTAATGAAAACATTGTTGGGGTAAAACCTAAAGGGAAAGACCTAGCACCAAATCCAATTTGCCATCTGATCTAACTTCTGGAGGCAGTCAAAATGATCCTTAGAATTCTTCCCTACCTTATTCCTGTGCTGAGATACAGGCTGCTCCAACCTGCTGTAAAATGCTTGATTTCGAGAGTGAGCGAAACTAATGAAAACATTGTTGGGGTAAAACCTAAAGGGAAAGACCTAGCACCAAATCCAATTTGCCATCTGATCTAACTTCTGGAGGCAGTCAAAATGATCCTTTGAATTCTTCCCTACCTTATTCCTGTGCTGAGATACAGGCTGCTCCAACCTGCTGTAAAATGCTTGATTTCGAGAGTGAGCGAAACTAATGAAAACATTGTTGGGGTAAAACCTAAAGGGAAAGACCTAGCACCAAATCCAATTTGCCATCTGATCTAACTTCTGGAGGCAGTCAAAATGATCCTTTGAATTCTTCCCCTACCTTATTCCTGTGCTGAGATACAGGCTGCTCCAACCTGCTGTAAAATGCTTGATTTCGAGAGTGAGCGAAACTAATGAAAACATTGTTGGGGGTAAAAACCTAAAGGGAAAGACCTAGCACCAAATCCAATTTGCCATCTGATCTAACTTCTGGAGGCAGTCAAAATGATCCTTAGAATTCTTCCCTACCTTATTCCTGTGCTGAGATACAGGCTGCTCCAACCTGCTGTAAAATGCTTGATTTCGAGAGTGAGCGAAACTAATGAAAACATTGTTGGGGTAAAACCTAAAGGGAAAGACCTAGCACCAAATCCAATTTGCCATCTGATCTAACTTCTGGAGGCAGTCAAAATGATCCTTAGAATTCTTCCCTACCTTATTCCTGTGCTGAGATACAGGCTGCTCCAACCTGCTGTAAAATGCTTGATTTCGAGAGTGAGCGAAACTAATGAAAACATTGTTGGGGTAAAACCTAAAGGGAAAGACCTAGCACCAAATCCAATTTGCCATCTGATCTAACTTCTGGAGGCAGTCAAAATGATCCTTAGAATTCTTCCCTACCTTATTCCTGTGCTGAGATACAGGCTGCTCCAACCTGCTGTAAAATGCTTGATTTCGAGAGTGAGCGAAACTAATGAAAACATTGTTGGGGTAAAACCTAAAGGGAAAGACCTAGCACCAAATCCAATTTGCCATCTGATCTAACTTCTGGAGGCAGTCAAAATGATCCTTAGAATTCTTCCCTACCTTATTCCTGTGCTGAGATACAGGCTGCTCCAACCTGCTGTAAAATGCTTGATTTTCGAGAGTGAGCGAAACTAATGAAAACATTGTTGGGGTAAAACCTAAAGGGAAAGACCTAGCACCAAATCCAATTTGCCATCTGATCTAACTTCTGGAGGCAGTCAAAATGATCCTTAGAATTCTTCCCTACCTTATTCCTGTGCTGAGATACAGGCTGCTCCAACCTGCTGTAAAATGCTTGATTTCGAGAGTGAGCGAAACTAATGAAAACATTGTTGGGGTAAAACCTAAAGGGAAAGACCTAGCACCAAATCCAATTTGCCATCTGATCTAACTTCTGGAGGCAGTCAAAATGATCCTTAGAATTCTTCCCTACCTTATTCCTGTGCTGAGATACAGGCTGCTCCAACCTGCTGTAAAATGCTTGATTTCGAGAGTGAGCGAAACTAATGAAAACATTGTTGGGGTAAAACCTAAAGGGAAAGACCTAGCACCAAATCCAATTTGCCATCTGATCTAACTTCTGGAGGCAGTCAAAATGATCCTTAGAATTCTTCCCTACCTTATTCCTGTGCTGAGATACAGGCTGCTCCAACCTGCTGTAAAATGCTTGATTTCGAGAGTGAGCGAAACTAATGAAAAACATTGTTGGGGTAAAACCTAAAGGGAAAGACCTAGCACCAAATCCAATTTGCCATCTGATCTAACTTCTGGAGGCAGTCAAAATGATCCTTAGAATTCTTCCCTACCTTATTCCTGTGCTGAGATACAGGCTGCTCCAACCTGCTGTAAAATGCTTGATTTCGAGAGTGAGCGAAACTAATGAAAACATTGTTGGGGTAAAACCTAAAGGGAAAGACCTAGCACCAAATCCAATTTGCCATCTGATCTAACTTCTGGAGGCAGTCAAAATGATCCTTAGAATTCTTCCCTACCTTATTCCTGTGCTGAGATACAGGCTGCTCCAACCTGCTGTAAAATGCTTGATTTCGAGAGTGAGCGAAACTAATGAAAACATTGTTGGGGTAAAACCTAAAGGGAAAGACCTAGCACCAAATCCAATTTGCCATCTGATCTAACTTCTGGAGGCAGTCAAAATGATCCTTAGAATTCTTCCCTACCTTATTCCTGTGCTGAGATACAGGCTGCTCCAACCTGCTGTAAAATGCTTGATTTCGAGAGTGAGCGAAACTAATGAAAACATTGTTGGGGTAAAACCTAAAGGGAAAGACCTAGCACCAAATCCAATTTGCCATCTGATCTAACTTCTGGAGGCAGTCAAAATGATCCTTAGAATTCTTCCCTACCTTATTCCTGTGCTGAGATACAGGCTGCTCCAACCTGCTGTAAAATGCTTGATTTCGAGAGTGAGCGAAACTAATGAAAACATTGTTGGGGTAAAACCTAAAGAGAAAGACCTAGCACCAAATCCAATTTGCCATCTGATCTAACTTCTGGAGGCAGTCAAAATGATCCTTAGAATTCTTCCCTACCTTATTCCTGTGCTGAGATACAGGCTGCTCCAACCTGCTGTAAAATGCTTGATTTCGAGAGTGAGCGAAACTAATGAAAACATTGTTGGGGTAAAACCTAAAGGGAAAGACCTAGCACCAAATCCAATTTGCCATCTGATCTAACTTCTGGAGGCAGTCAAAATGATCCTTAGAATTCTTCCCTACCTTATTCCTGTGCTGAGATACAGGCTGCTCCAACCTGCTGTAAAATGCTTGATTTCGAGAGTGAGCGAAACTAATGAAAACATTGTTGGGGTAAAACCTAAAGGGAAAGACCTAGCACCAAATCCAATTTGCCATCTGATCTAACTTCTGGAGGCAGTCAAAATGATCCTTAGAATTCTTCCCTACCTTATTCCTGTGCTGAGATACAGGCTGCTCCAACCTGCTGTAAAATGCTTGATTTCGAGAGTGAGCGAAACTAATGAAAAACATTGTTGGGGTAAAACCTAAAGGGAAAGACCTAGCACCAAATCCAATTTGCCATCTGATCTAACTTCTGGAGGCAGTCAAAATGATCCTTAGAATTCTTCCCTACCTTATTCCTGTGCTGAGATACAGGCTGCTCCAACCTGCTGTAAAATGCTTGATTTCGAGAGTGAGCGAAACT
>NW_027144167.1:0-41101 GCF_026170545.1 Melanerpes formicivorus | reverse complement strand
AACTTCTGGAGGCAGTCAAAATGATCCTTAGAATTCTTCCCTACCTTATTCCTGTGCTGAGATACAGGCTGCTCCAACCTGCTGTAAAATGCTTGATTTCGAGAGTGAGCGAAACTAATGAAAACATTGTTGGGGTAAAACCTAAAGGGAAAGACCTAGCACCAAATCCAATTTGCCATCTGATCTAACTTCTGGAGGCAGTCAAAATGATCCTTAGAATTTTTTCCCTACCTTATTCCTGTGCTGAGATACAGGCCTGCTCCAACCTGCTGTAAAATGCTTGATTTCGAGAGTGAGCGAAACTAATGAAAACATTGTTGGGGTAAAACCTAAAGGGAAAGACCTAGCACCAAATCCAATTTGCCATCTGATCTAACTTCTGGAGGCAGTCAAAATGATCCTTAGAATTCTTCCCTACCTTATTCCTGTGCTGAGATACAGGCTGCTCCAACCTGCTGTAAAATGCTTGATTTCGAGAGTGAGCGAAACTAATGAAAACATTGTTGGGGTAAAACCTAAAGGGAAAGACCTAGCACCAAATCCAATTTGCCATCTGATCTAACTTCTGGAGGCAGTCAAAATGAGCATTTGAATTCTTCCCTACCTTATTCCTGTGCTGAGATACAGGCTGCTCCAACCTGCTGTAAAATGCTTGATTTCGAGAGTGAGCGAAACTAATGAAAACATTGTTGGGGTAAAAACCTAAAGGGAAAGACCTAGCACCAAATCCAATTTGCCATCTGATCTAACTTCTGGAGGCAGTCAAAATGAGCCTTAGAATTCTTCCCTACCTTATTCCTGTGCTGAGATACAGGCTGCTCCAACCTGCTGTAAAAATGCTTGATTTCGAGAGTGAGCGAAACTAATGAAAACATTGTTGGGGTAAAAACCTAAAGGGAAAGAGCCTAGCACCAAATCCAATTTGCCATCTGATCTAACTTCTGGAGGCAGTCAAAATGAGCATTTGAATTCTTCCCTACCTTATTCCTGTGCTGAGATACAGGCTGCTCCAACCTGCTGTAAAATGCTTGATTTCGAGAGTGAGCGAAACTAATGAAAACATTGTTGGGGTAAAACCTAAAGGGAAAGACCTAGCACCAAATCCAATTTGCCATCTGATCTAACTTCTGGAGGCAGTCAAAATGAGCCTTAGAATTCTTCCCTACCTTATTCCTGTGCTGAGATACAGGCTGCTCCAACCTGCTGTAAAATGCTTGATTTCGAGAGTGAGCGAAACTAATGAACACATTGTTGGGGTAAAACCTAAAGGGAAAGACCTAGCACCAAATCCAATTTGCCATCTGATCTAACTTCTGGAGGCAGTCAAAATGAGCCTTAGAATTCTTCCCTACCTTATTCCTGTGCTGAGATACAGGCTGCTCCAACCTGCTGTAAAATGCTTGATTTCGAGAGTGAGCGAAACTAATGAAAACATTGTTGGGGTAAACACCTAAAGGGAAAGACCTAGCACCAAATCCAATTTGCCATCTGATCTAACTTCTGGAGGCAGTCAAAATGATCCTTAGAATTCTTCCCTACCTTATTCCTGTGCTGAGATACAGGCTGCTCCAACCTGCTGTAAAATGCTTGATTTCGAGAGTGAGCGAAACTAATGAAAACATTGTTGGGGTAAAACCTAAAGGGAAAGACCTAGCACCAAATCCAATTTGCCATCTGGTCTAACTTCTGGAGGCAGTCAAAATGATCCTTAGAATTCTTCCCTACCTTATTCCTGTGCTGAGATACAGGCTGCTCCAACCTGCTGTAAAATGCTTGATTTCGAGAGTGAGCGAAACTAATGAAAACATTGTTGGGGTAAAACCTAAAGGGAAAGACCTAGCACCAAATCCAATTTGCCATCTGATCTAACTTCTGGAGGCAGTCAAAATGAGCCTTAGAATTCTTCCCTACCTTATTCCTGTGCTGAGGATACAGGCTGCTCCAACCTGCTGTAAAATGCTTGATTTCGAGAGTGAGCGAAACTAATGAAAACATTGTTGGGGGTAAAACCTAAAGGGAAAGACCTAGCACCAAATCCAATTTGCCATCTGATCTAACTTCTGGAGGCAGTCAAAATGAGCCTTAGAATTCTTCCCTACCTTATTCCTGTGCTGAGATACAGGCTGCTCCAACCTGCTGTAAAATGCTTGATTTCGAGAGTGAGCGAAACTAATGAAAACATTGTTGGGGTAAAACCTAAAGGGAAAGACCTAGCACCAAATCCAATTTGCCATCTGATCTAACTTCTGGAGGCAGTCAAAATGAGCCTTAGAATTCTTCCCTACCTTATTCCTGTGCTGAGATACAGGCTGCTCCAACCTGCTGTAAAATGCTTGATTTCGAGAGTGAGCGAAACTAATGAAAACATTGTTGGGGTAAAACCTAAAGGGAAAGACCTAGCACCAAATCCAATTTGCCATCTGATCTAACTTCTGGAGGCAGTCAAAATGAGCCTTAGAATTCTTCCCTACCTTATTCCCTGTGCTGAGATACAGGCTGCTCCAACCTGCTGTAAAATGCTTTGATTTCGAGAGTGAGCGAAACTAATGAAAACATTGTTGGGGTAAAACCTAAAGGGAAAGACCTAGCACCAAATCCAATTTGCCATCTGATCTAACTTCTGGAGGCAGTCAAAAATGAGCCTTAGAATTCTTCCCTACCTTATTCCTGTGCTGAGATACAGGCTGCTCCAACCTGCTGTAAAATGCTTGATTTCGAGAGTGAGCGAAACTAATGAAAACATTGTTGGGGTAAAACCTAAAGGGAAAGACCTAGCACCAAATCCAATTTGCCATCTGATCTAACTTCTGGAGGCAGTCAAAATGAGCCTTAGAATTCTTCCCTACCTTATTCCTGTGCTGAGATACAGGCTGCTCCAACCTGCTGTAAATGCTTGATTTCGAGAGTGAGCGAAACTAATGAAAAACATTGTTGGGGTAAAACCTAAAGGGAAAGACCTAGCACCAAATCCAATTTGCCATCTGATCTAACTTCTGGAGGCAGTCAAAATGAGCCTTAGAATTCTTCCCTACCTTATTCCTGTGCTGAGATACAGGCTGCTCCAACCTGCTGTAAAATGCTTGATTTCGAGAGTGAGCGAAACTAATGAAAACATTGTTGGGGTAAAACCTAAAGGGAAAGACCTAGCACCAAATCCAATTTGCCATCTGATCTAACTTCTGGAGGCAGTCAAAATGAGCATTTGAATTCTTCCCTACCTTATTCCTGTGCTGAGATACAGGCTGCTACCAACCTGCTGTAAAATGCTTGATTTCGAGAGTGAGCGAAACTAATGAAAACATTGTTGGGAAAAAACCTAAAGGGAAAGACCTAGCACCAAATCCAATTTGCCATCTGATCTAACTTCTGGAGGCAGTCAAAATGAGCCGTAGAATTCTTCCCTACTTATTCCTGTGCTGAGATACAGGCTGCTCCAACCTGCTGTAAAATGCTTGATTTCGAGAGTGAGCGAAACTAATGAAAAACATTGTTGGGGTAAAACCTAAAGGGAAAGACCTAGCACCAAATCCAATTTGCCATCTGGTCTAACTTCTGGAGGCAGTCAAAATGATCCTTAGAATTCTTCCCTACCTTATTCCTGTGCTGAGATACAGGCTGCTCCAACCTGCTGTAAAATGCTTGATTTCGAGAGTGAGCGAAACTAATGAAAACATTGTTGGGGTAAAACCTAAAGGGAAAGACCTAGCACCAAATCCAATTTGCCATCTGATCTAACTTCTGGAGGCAGTCAAAATGAGCCTTAGAATTCTTCCCTACCTTATTCCTGTGCTGAGATACAGGCTGCTCCAACCTGCTGTAAAATGCTTGATTTCGAGAGTGAGCGAAACTAATGAAAAACATTGTTGGGGTAAAACCTAAAGGGAAAGACCTAGCACCAAATCCAATTTGCCATCTGATCTAACTTCTGGAGGCAGTCAAAATGAGCCTTAGAATTCTTCCCTACCTTATTCCTGTGCTGAGATACAGGCTGCTCCAACCTGCTGTAAAATGCTTGATTTCGAGAGTGAGCGAAACTAATGAAAACATTGTTGGGGTAAAACCTAAAGGGAAAGACCTAGCACCAAATCCAATTTGCCATCTGATCTAACTTCTGGAGGCAGTCAAAATGAGCCTTAGAATTCTTCCCTACCTTATTCCTGTGCTGAGATACAGGCTGCTCCAACCTGCTGTAAAATGCTTGATTTCGAGAGTGAGCGAAACTAATGAAAACATTGTTGGGGTAAAACCTAAAGGGAAAGACCTAGCACCAAATCCAATTTGCCATCTGATCTAACTTCTGGAGGCAGTCAAAATGAGCCTTAGAATTCTTCCTACCTTATTCCTGTGCTGAGATACAGGCTGCTCCAACCTGCTGTAAAATGCTTGATTTCGAGAGTGAGCGAAACTAATGAAAACATTGTTGGGGTAAAACCTAAAGGGAAAGACCTAGCACCAAATCCAATTTGCCATCTGATCTAACTTCTGGAGGCAGTCAAAATGAGCCTTAGAATTCTTCCCTACCTTATTCCTGTGCTGAGATACAGGCTGCTCCAACCTGCTGTAAAATGCTTGATTTCGAGAGTGAGCGAAACTAATGAAAACATTGTTGGGGTAAAACCTAAAGGGAAAGACCTAGCACCAAATCCAATTTGCCATCTGATCTGACTTCTGGAGGCAGTCAAAATGAGCCTTAGAATTCTTCCCTACCTTATTCCTGTGCTGAGATACAGGCTGCTCCAACCTGCTGTAAAATGCTTGATTTCGAGAGTGAGCGAAACTAATGAAAACATTGTTGGGGTAAAACCTAAAGGGAAAGACCTAGCACCAAATCCAATTTGCCATCTGATCTAACTTCTGGAGGCAGTCAAAATGATCCTTAGAATTCTTCCCTACCTTATTCCTGTGCTGAGATACAGGCTGCTCCAACCTGCTGTAAAATGCTTGATTTCGAGAGTGAGCGAAACTAATGAAAACATTGTTGGGGTAAAACCTAAAGGGAAAGACCTAGCACCAAATCCAATTTGCCATCTGATCTAACTTCTGGAGGCAGTCAAAATGATCCTTAGAATTCTTCCCTACCTTATTCCTGTGCTGAGATACAGGCTGCTCCAACCTGCTGTAAAATGCTTGATTTCGAGAGTGAGCGAAACTAATGAAAACATTGTTGGGGTAAAACCTAAAGGGAAAGACCTAGCACCAAATCCAATTTGCCATCTGATCTAACTTCTGGAGGCAGTCAAAATGAGCATTTGAATTCTTCCCTACCTTATTCCTGTGCTGAGATACAGGCTGCTCCAACCTGCTGTAAAATGCTTGATTTCGAGAGTGAGCGAAACTAATGAAAACATTGTTGGGGTAAAACCTAAAGGGAAAGACCTAGCACCAAATCCAATTTGCCATCTGATCTAACTTCTGGAGGCAGTCAAAATGAGCCTTAGAATTCTTCCCTACCTTATTCCTGTGCTGAGATACAGGCTGCTCCAACCTGCTGTAAAATGCTTGATTTCGAGAGTGAGCGAAACTAATGAAAACATTGTTGGGGTAAAACCTAAAGGGAAAGACCTAGCACCAAATCCAATTTGCCATCTGATCTAACTTCTGGAGGCAGGTCAAAATGAGCATTTTCAATTCTTCCCTACCTTATTCCTGTGCTGAGATACAGGCTGCTCCAACCTGCTGTAAAATGCTTGATTTCGAGAGTGAGCGAAACTAATGAAAACATTGTTGGGGTAAAACCTAAAGGGAAAGACCTAGCACCAAATCCAATTTGCCATCTGATCTAACTTCTGGAGGCAGTCAAAATGATCCTTAGAATTCTTCCCTACCTTATTCCTGTGCTGAGATACAGGCTGCTCCAACCTGCTGTAAAATGCTTGATTTCGAGAGTGAGTGAAACTAATGAAAACATTGTTGGGGTAAAACCTAAAGGGAAAGACCTAGCACCAAATCCAATTTGCCATCTGATCTAACTTCTGGAGGCAGTCAAAATGATCCTTAGAATTCTTCCCTACCTTATTCCTGTGCTGAGATACAGGCTGCTCCAACCTGCTGTAAAATGCTTGATTTCGAGAGTGAGCGAAACTAATGAAAACATTGTTGGGGTAAAACCTAAAGGGAAAGACCTAGCACCAAATCCAATTTGCCATCTGATCTAACTTCTGGAGGCAGTCAAAATGAGCCTTAGAATTCTTCCCTACCTTATTCCTGTGCTGAGATACAGGCTGCTCCAACCTGCTGTAAAATGCTTGATTTCGAGAGTGAGCGAAACTAATGAAAACATTGTTGGGGTAAAACCTAAAGGGAAAGACCTAGCACCAAATCCAATTTGCCATCTGATCTAACTTCTGGAGGCAGTCAAAATGAGCCTTAGAATTCTTCCCTACCTTATTCCTGTGCTGAGATACAGGCTGCTCCAACCTGCTGTAAAATGCTTGATTTCGAGAGTGAGCGAAACTAATGAAAACATTGTTGGGGTAAAACCTAAAGGGAAAGACCTAGCACCAAATCCAATTTGCCATCTGATCTAACTTCTGGAGGCAGTCAAAATGAGCCTTAGAATTCTTCCCTACCTTATTCCTGTGCTGAGATACAGGCTGCTCCAACCTGCTGTAAAATGCTTGATTTCGAGAGTGAGCGAAACTAATGAAAACATTGTTGGGGTAAAAACCTAAAGGGAAAGACCTAGCACCAAATCCAATTTGCCATCTGATCTAACTTCTGGAGGCAGTCAAAATGAGCCTTAGAATTCTTCCCTACCTTATTCCTGTGCTGAGATACAGGCTGCTCCAACCTGCTGTAAAATGCTTGATTTCGAGAGTGAGCGAAACTAATGAAAACATTGTTGGGGTAAAACCTAAAGGGAAAGACCTAGCACCAAATCCAATTTGCCATCTGATCTAACTTCTGGAGGCAGTCAAAATGAGCCTTAGAATTCTTCCCTACCTTATTCCTGTGCTGAGATACAGGCTGCTCCAACCTGCTGTAAAATGCTTGATTTCGAGAGTGAGCGAAACTAATGAAAACATTGTTGGGGTAAAACCTAAAGGGAAAGACCTAGCACCAAATCCAATTTGCCATCTGATCTAACTTCTGGAGGCAGTCAAAATGAGCCTTAGAATTCTTCCCTACCTTATTCCTGTGCTGAGATACAGGCTGGCTCCAACCTGCTGTAAAATGCTTGATTTCGAGAGTGAGCGAAACTAATGAAAACATTGTTGGGGTAAAACCTAAAGGGAAAGACCTAGCACCAAATCCAATTTGCCACCTGATCTAACTTCTGGAGGCAGTCAAAATGAGCCTTAGAATTCTTCCCTACCTTATTCCTGTGCTGAGATACAGGCTGCTCCAACCTGCTGTAAAATGCTTGATTTCGAGAGTGAGCGAAACTAATGAAAACATTGTTGGGGTAAAACCTAAAGGGAAAGACCTAGCACCAAATCCAATTTGCCATCTGATCTAACTTCTGGAGGCAGTCAAAATGAGCCTTTGAATTCTTCCCTACCTTATTCCTGTGCTGAGATACAGGCTGCTCCAACCTGCTGTAAAATGCTTGATTTCGAGAGTGAGCGAAACTAATGAAAACATTGTTGGGGTAAAAACCTAAAGGGAAAGACCTAGCACCAAATCCAATTTGCCATCTGATCTAACTTCTGGAGGCAGTCAAAATGAGCATTTGAATTCTTCCCTACCTTATTCCTGTGCTGAGATACAGGCTGCTCCAACCTGCTGTAAAATGCTTGATTTCCAGAGTGAGCGAAACTAATGAAAACATTGTTGGGGTAAAACCTAAAGGGAAAGACCTAGCACCAAATCCAATTTGCCATCTGATCTAACTTCTGGAGGCAGTCAAAATGAGCCTTAGAATTCTTCCCTACCTTATTCCTGTGCTGAGATACAGGCTGCTCCAACCTGCTGTAAAATGCTTGAATTTCGAGAGTGAGCGAAACTAATGAAAACATTGTTGGGGTAAAACCTAAAGGGAAAGACCTAGCACCAAATCCAATTTGCCATCTGATCTAACTTCTGGAGGCAGTCAAAATGAGCCTTAGAATTCTTCCCTACCTTATTCCTGTGCTGAGATACAGGCTGCTCCAACCTGCTGTAAAATGCTTGATTTCGAGAGTGAGCGAAACTAATGAAAACATTGTTGGGGTAAAACCTAAAGGGAAAGACCTAGCACCAAATCCAATTTGCCATCTGATCTAACTTCTGGAGGCAGTCAAAATGAGCCTTAGAATTCTTCCCTACCTTATTCCTGTGCTGAGATACAGGCTGCTCCAACCTGCTGTAAAATGCTTGATTTCGAGAGTGAGCGAAACTAATGAAACATTGTTGGGGTAAAACCTAAAGGGAAAGACCTAGCACCAAATCCAATTTGCCATCTGATCTAACTTCTGGAGGCAGTCAAAATGAGCCTTAGAATTCTTCCCTACCTTATTCCTGTGCTGAGATACAGGCTGCTCCAACCTGCTGTAAAATGCTTGATTTCGAGAGTGAGCGAAACTAATGAAAACATTGTTGGGGTAAAACCTAAAGGGAAAGACCTAGCACCAAATCCAATTTGCCATCTGATCTAACTTCTGGAGGCAGTCAAAATGAGCCTTAGAATTCTTCCCTACCTTATTCCTGTGCTGAGATACAGGCTGCTCCAACCTGCTGTAAAATGCTTGATTTCGAGAGTGAGCGAAACTAATGAAAACATTGTTGGGGTAAAACCTAAAGGAAAGACCTAGCACCAAATCCAATTTGCCATCTGATCTAACTTCTGGAGGCAGTCAAAATGAGCATTTCAATTCTTCCCTACCTTATTCCTGTGCTGAGATACAGGCTGCTCCAACCTGCAGTAAAATGCTTGATTTCGAGAGTGAGCGAAACTAATGAAAACATTGTTGGGGTAAAACCTAAAGGGAAAGACCTAGCACCAAATCCAATTTGCCATCTCATCTAACTTCTGGAGGCAGTCAAAATGAGCCTTAGAATTCTTCCCTACCTTATTCCTGTGCTGAGATACAGGCTGCTCCAACCTGCTGTAAAATGCTTGATTTCGAGAGTGAGCGAAACTAATGAAAACATTGTTGGGGTAAAACCTAAAGGGAAAGACCTAGCACCAAATCCAATTTGCCATCTGATCTAACTTCTGGAGGCAGTCAAAATGAGCCTTAGAATTCTTCCCTACCTTATTCCTGTGCTGAGATACAGGCTGCTCCAACCTGCTGTAAAATGCTTGATTTCGAGAGTGAGTGAAACTAATGAAAACATTGTTGGGGTAAAACCTAAAGGGAAAGACCTAGCACCAAATCCAATTTGCCATCTGATCTAACTTCTGGAGGCAGTCAAAATGATCCTTAGAATTCTTCCCCTACCTTATTCCTGTGCTGAGATACAGGCTGCTCCAACCTGCTGTAAAATGCTTGATTTCGAGAGTGAGCGAAACTAATGAAAACATTGTTGGGGTAAAACCTAAAGGGAAAGACCTAGCACCAAATCCAATTTGCCATCTGATCTAACTTCTGGAGGCAGTCAAAATGAGCATTTGAATTCTTCCCTACCTTATTCCTGTGCTGAGATACAGGCTGCTCCAACCTGCTGTAAAATGCTTGATTTCGAGAGTGAGCGAAACTAATGAAAACATTGTTGGGGTAAAACCTAAAGGGAAAGACCTAGCACCAAATCCAATTTGCCATCTGATCTAACTTCTGGAGGCAGTCAAAATGAGCCTTAGAATTCTTCCCTACCTTATTCCTGTGCTGAGATACAGGCTGCTCCAACCTGCTGTAAAATGCTTGATTTCGAGAGTGAGCGAAACTAATGAAAACATTGTTGGGGTAAAACCTAAAGGGAAAGACCTAGCACCAAATCCAATTTGCCATCTGATCTAACTTCTGGAGGCAGTCAAAATGAGCCTTAGAATTCTTCCCTACCTTATTCCTGTGCTGAGATACAGGCTGCTCCAACCTGCTGTAAAATGCTTGATTTCGAGAGTGAGCGAAACTAATGAAAACATTGTTGGGGGTAAAACCTAAAGGGAAAGACCTAGCACCAAATCCAATTTGCCATCTGATCTAACTTCTGGAGGCAGTCAAAATGAGCCTTAGAATTCTTCCCTACCTTATTCCTGTGCTGAGATACAGGCTGCTCCAACCTGCTGTAAAATGCTTGATTTCGAGAGTGAGCGAAACTAATGAAAACATTGTTGGGGTAAAACCTAAAGGGAAAGACCTAGCACCAAATCCAATTTGCCATCTGATCTAACTTCTGGAGGCAGTCAAAATGATCCTTAGAATTCTTCCCTACCTTATTCCTGTGCTGAGATACAGGCTGCTCCAACCTGCTGTAAAATGCTTGATTTCGAGAGTGAGCGAAACTAATGAAAACATTGTTGGGGGTAAAACCTAAAGGGAAAGACCTAGCACCAAATCCAATTTGCCATCTGATCTAACTTCTGGAGGCAGTCAAAATGAGCATTTCAATTCTTCCCTACCTTATTCCTGTGCTGAGATACAGGCTGCTCCAACCTGCTGTAAAATGCTTGATTTCGAGAGTGAGCGAAACTAATGAAAACATTGTTGGGGTAAAACCTAAAGGGAAAAGACCTAGCACCAAATCCAATTTGCCATCTGATCTAACTTCTGGAGGCAGTCAAAATGAGCATTTGAATTCTTCCCTACCTTATTCCTGTGCTGAGATACAGGCTGCTCCAACCTGCTGTAAAATGCTTGATTTCGAGAGTGAGCGAAACTAATGAAAACATTGTTGGGGTAAAACCTAAAGGGAAAGACCTAGCACCAAATCCAATTTGCCATCTGATCTAACTTCTGGAGGCAGTCAAAATGAGCCTTAGAATTCTTCCCTACCTTATTCCTGTGCTGAGATACAGGCTGCTCCAACCTGCTGTAAAATGCTTGATTTCGAGAGTGAGCGAAACTAATGAAAACATTGTTGGGGTAAAACCTAAAGGGAAAGACCTAGCACCAAATCCAATTTGCCATCTGATCTAACTTCTGGAGGCAGTCAAAATGAGCCTTAGAATTCTTCCCTACCTTATTCCTGTGCTGAGATACAGGCTGCTCCAACCTGCTGTAAAATGCTTGATTTCGAGAGTGAGCGAAACTAATGAAAACATTGTTGGGGTAAAACCTAAAGGAAAGACCTAGCACCAAAACCAATTTGCCATCTGATCTAACTTCTGGAGGCAGTCAAAATGAGCCTTAGAATTCTTCCCTACCTTATTCCTGTGCTGAGATACAGGCTGCTCCAACCTGCTGTAAAATGCTTGATTTCGAGAGTGAGCGAAAACTAATGAAAAACATTGTTGGGGTAAAACCTAAAGGGAAAGACCTAGCACCAAATCCAATTTGCCATCTGATCTAACTTCTGGAGGCAGTCAAAATGAGCCTTAGAATTCTTCCCTACCTTATTCCTGTGCTGAGATACAGGCTGCTCCAACCTGCTGTAAAATGCTTGATTTCGAGAGTGAGCGAAACTAATGAAAACATTGTTGGGGTAAAACCTAAAGGGAAAAGACCTAGCACCAAATCCAATTTGCCATCTGATCTAACTTCTGGAGGCAGTCAAAATGAGCATTTGAATTCTTCCCTACCTTATTCCTGTGCTGAGATACAGGCTGCTCCAACCTGCTGTAAAATGCTTGATTTCGAGAGTGAGCGAAACTAATGAAAACATTGTTGGGGTAAAACCTAAAGGGAAAGACCTAGCACCAAATCCAATTTGCCATCTGATCTAACTTCTGGAGGCAGTCAAAATGAGCATTTCAATTCTTCCCTACCTTATTCCTGTGCTGAGATACAGGCTGCTCCAACCTGCTGTAAAATGCTTGATTTCGAGAGTGAGCGAAACTAATGAAAACATTGTTGGGGTAAAACCTAAAGGGAAAGACCTAGCACCAAATCCAATTTGCCATCTGATCTAACTTCTGGAGGCAGTCAAAATGATCCTTAGAATTCTTCCCTACCTTATTCCTGTGCTGAGATACAGGCTGCTCCAACCTGCTGTAAAATGCTTGATTTCGAGAGTGAGCGAAACTAATGAAAAACATTGTTGGGGTAAAACCTAAAGGGAAAGACCTAGCACCAAATCCAATTTGCCATCTGATCTAACTTCTGGAGGCAGTCAAAATGAGCATTTCAATTCTTCCCTACCTTATTCCTGTGCTGAGATACAGGCTGCTCCAACCTGCTGTAAAATGCTTGATTTCGAGAGTGAGCGAAACTAATGAAAACATTGTTGGGGTAAAACCTAAAGGGAAAGACCTAGCACCAAATCCAATTTGCCATCTGATCTAACTTCTGGAGGCAGTCAAAATGAGCCTTAGAATTCTTCCCTACCTTATTCCTGTGCTGAGATACAGGCTGCTCCAACCTGCTGTAAAATGCTTGATTTCGAGAGTGAGCGAAACTAATGAAAACATTGTTGGGGTAAAACCTAAAGGGAAAGACCTAGCACCAAATCCAATTTGCCATCTGATCTAACTTCTGGAGGCAGTCAAAATGAGCCTTAGAATTCTTCCCTACCTTATTCCTGTGCTGAGATACAGGCTGCTCCAACCTGCTGTAAAATGCTTGATTTCGAGAGTGAGCGAAACTAATGAAAACATTGTTGGGGTAAAACCTAAAGGGAAAGACCTAGCACCAAATCCAATTTGCCATCTGATCTAACTTCTGGAGGCAGTCAAAATGAGCCTTAGAATTCTTCCCTACCTTATTCCTGTGCTGAGATACAGGCTGCTCCAACCTGCTGTAAAATGCTTGATTTCGAGAGTGAGCGAAACTAATGAAAACATTGTTGGGGTAAAACCTAAAGGGAAAGACCTAGCACCAAATCCAATTTGCCATCTGATCTAACTTCTGGAGGCAGTCAAAATGAGCCTTAGAATTCTTCCCTACCTTATTCCTGTGCTGAGATACAGGCTGCTCCAACCTGCTGTAAAATGCTTGATTTCGAGAGTGAGCGAAACTAATGAAAACATTGTTGGGGTAAAACCTAAAGGGAAAGACCTAGCACCAAATCCAATTTGCCATCTGATCTGACTTCTGGAGGCAGTCAAAATGAGCATTTGAATTCTTCCCTACCTTATTCCTGTGCTGAGATACAGGCTGCTCCAACCTGCTGTAAAATGCTTGATTTCGAGAGTGAGCGAAACTAATGAAAACATTGTTGGGGTAAAACCTAAAGGGAAAGACCTAGCACCAAATCCAATTTGCCATCTGATCTAACTTCTGGAGGCAGTCAAAATGAGCATTTGAATTCTTCCCTACCTTATTCCTGTGCTGAGATACAGGCTGCTCCAACCTGCTGTAAAATGCTTGATTTCGAGAGTGAGCGAAACTAATGAAAACATTGTTGGGGTAAAACCTAAAGGGAAAGACCTAGCACCAAATCCAATTTGCCATCTGATCTAACTTCTGGAGGCAGTCAAAATGAGCCTTAGAATTCTTCCCTACCTTATTCCTGTGCTGAGATACAGGCTGCTCCAACCTGCTGTAAAATGCTTGATTTCGAGAGTGAGCGAAACTAATGAAAACATTGTTGGGGTAAAACCTAAAGGGAAAGACCTAGCACCAAATCCAATTTGCCATCTGATCTGACTTCTGGAGGCAGTCAAAATGAGCCTTAGAATTCTTCCCTACCTTATTCCTGTGCTGAGATACAGGCTGCTCCAACCTGCTGTAAAATGCTTGATTTCGAGAGTGAGCGAAACTAATGAAAACATTGTTGGGGGTAAAACCTAAAGGGAAAGACCTAGCACCAAATCCAATTTGCCATCTGATCTAACTTCTGGAGGCAGTCAAAATGAGCATTTGAATTCTTCCCTACCTTATTCCTGTGCTGAGATACAGGCTGCTCCAACCTGCTGTAAAATGCTTGATTTCGAGAGTGAGCGAAACTAATGAAAACATTGTTGGGGTAAAACCTAAAGGGAAAGACCTAGCACCAAATCCAATTTGCCATCTGATCTAACTTCTGGAGGCAGTCAAAATGAGCCTTAGAATTCTTCCCTACCTTATTCCTGTGCTGAGATACAGGCTGCTCCAACCTGCTGTAAAATGCTTGATTTCGAGAGTGAGCGAAACTAATGAAAACATTGTTGGGGTAAAACCTAAAGGGAAAGACCTAGCACCAAATCCAATTTGCCATCTGATCTAACTTCTGGAGGCAGTCAAAATGAGCATTTGAATTCTTCCCTACCTTATTCCTGTGCTGAGATACAGGCTGCTCCAACCTGCTGTAAAATGCTTGATTTCGAGAGTGAGCGAAACTAATGAAAACATTGTTGGGGTAAAACCTAAAGGGAAAGACCTAGCACCAAATCCAATTTGCCATCTGATCTAACTTCTGGAGGCAGTCAAAATGATCCTTAGAATTCTTCCCTACCTTATTCCTGTGCTGAGATACAGGCTGCTCCAACCTGCTGTAAAATGCTTGATTTCGAGAGTGAGCGAAACTAATGAAAACATTGTTGGGGTAAAAACCTAAAGGGAAAGACCTAGCACCAAATCCAATTTGCCATCTGATCTGACTTCTGGAGGCAGTCAAAATGAGCATTTGAATTCTTCCCTACCTTATTCCCTGTGCTGAGATACAGGCTGCTCCAACCTGCTGTAAAATGCTTGATTTCGAGAGTGAGCAAAACTAATGAAAACATTGTTGGGGTAAAACCTAAAGGGAAAGACCTAGCACCAAATCCAATTTGCCATCTGATCTAACTTCTGGAGGCAGTCAAAATGAGCCTTAGAATTCTTCCCTACCTTATTCCTGTGCTGAGATACAGGCTGCTCCAACCTGCTGTAAAATGCTTGATTTCGAGAGTGAGCGAAACTAATGAAAACATTGTTGGGGTAAAACCTAAAGGGAAAGACCTAGCACCAAATCCAATTTGCCATCTGATCTAACTTCTGGAGGCAGTCAAAATGAGCCTTAGAATTCTTCCCTACCTTATTCCTGTGCTGAGATACAGGCTGCTCCAACCTGCTGTAAAATGCTTGATTTCGAGAGTGAGCGAAACTAATGAAAACATTGTTGGGGTAAAACCTAAAGGGAAAGACCTAGCACCAAATCCAATTTGCCATCTGATCTAACTTCTGGAGGCAGTCAAAATGATCCTTAGAATTCTTCCCTACCTTATTCCTGTGCTGAGATACAGGCTGCTCCAACCTGCTGTAAAATGCTTGATTTCGAGAGTGAGCGAAACTAATGAAAACATTGTTGGGGTAAAACCTAAAGGGAAAGACCTAGCACCAAATCCAATTTGCCATCTGATCTAACTTCTGGAGGCAGTCAAAATGAGCATTTGAATTCTTCCCTACCTTATTCCTGTGCTGAGATACAGGCTGCTCCAACCTGCTGTAAAATGCTTGATTTCGAGAGTGAGCGAAACTAATGAAAACATTGTTGGGGTAAAACCTAAAGGGAAAGACCTAGCACCAAATCCAATTTGCCATCTGATCTAACTTCTGGAGGCAGTCAAAATGAGCCTTAGAATTCATCCCTACCTTATTCCTGTGCTGAGATACAGGCTGCTCCAACCTGCTGTAAAATGCTTGATTTCGAGAGTGAGCGAAACTAATGAAAACATTGTTGGGGTAAAACCTAAAGGGAAAGACCTAGCACCAAATCCAATTTGCCATCTGATCTGACTTCTGGAGGCAGTCAAAATGAGCATTTGAATTCTTCCCTACCTTATTCCTGTGCTGAGATACAGGCTGCTCCAACCTGCTGTAAAATGCTTGATTTCGAGAGTGAGCGAAACTAATGAAAACATTGTTGGGGTAAAACCTAAAGGGAAAGACCTAGCACCAAATCCAATTTGCCATCTGATCTAACTTCTGGAGGCAGTCAAAATGAGCCTTAGAATTCTTCCCTACCTTATTCCTGTGCTGAGATACAGGCTGCTCCAACCTGCTGTAAAATGCTTGATTTCGAGAGTGAGCGAAACTAATGAAAACATTGTTGGGGTAAAACCTAAAGGGAAAGACCTAGCACCAAATCCAATTTGCCATCTGATCTAACTTCTGGAGGCAGTCAAAATGATCCTTAGAATTCTTCCCTACCTTATTCCTGTGCTGAGATACAGGCTGCTCCAACCTGCTGTAAAATGCTTGATTTCGAGAGTGAGCGAAACTAATGAAAACATTGTTGGGGTAAAACCTAAAGGGAAAGACCTAGCACCAAATCCAATTTGCCATCTGATCTGACTTCTGGAGGCAGTCAAAATGAGCATTTGAATTCTTCCCTACCTTATTCCTGTGCTGAGATACAGGCTGCTCCAACCTGCTGTAAAATGCTTGATTTCGAGAGTGAGCAAAACTAATGAAAACATTGTTGGGGTAAAACCTAAAGGGAAAGACCTAGCACCAAATCCAATTTGCCATCTGATCTAACTTCTGGAGGCAGTCAAAATGAGCCTTAGAATTCTTCCCTACCTTATTCCTGTGCTGAGATACAGGCTGCTCCAACCTGCTGTAAAATGCTTGATTTCGAGAGTGAGCGAAACTAATGAAAACATTGTTGGGGTAAAACCTAAAGGGAAAGACCTAGCACCAAATCCAATTTGCCATCTGATCTAACTTCTGGAGGCAGTCAAAATGAGCCTTAGAATTCTTCCCTACCTTATTCCTGTGCTGAGATACAGGCTGCTCCAACCTGCTGTAAAATGCTTGATTTCGAGAGTGAGCGAAACTAATGAAAACATTGTTGGGGTAAAACCTAAAGGGAAAGACCTAGCACCAAATCCAATTTGCCATCTGATCTAACTTCTGGAGGCAGTCAAAATGATCCTTAGAATTCTTCCCTACCTTATTCCTGTGCTGAGATACAGGCTGCTCCAACCTGCTGTAAAATGCTTGATTTCGAGAGTGAGCGAAACTAATGAAAACATTGTTGGGGTAAAACCTAAAGGGAAAGACCTAGCACCAAATCCAATTTGCCATCTGATCTAACTTCTGGAGGCAGTCAAAATGAGCATTTGAATTCTTCCCTACCTTATTCCTGTGCTGAGATACAGGCTGCTCCAACCTGCTGTAAAATGCTTGATTTCGAGAGTGAGCGAAACTAATGAAAACATTGTTGGGGTAAAACCTAAAGGGAAAGACCTAGCACCAAATCCAATTTGCCATCTGATCTAACTTCTGGAGGCAGTCAAAATGAGCCTTAGAATTCATCCCTACCTTATTCCTGTGCTGAGATACAGGCTGCTCCAACCTGCTGTAAAATGCTTGATTTCGAGAGTGAGCGAAACTAATGAAAACATTGTTGGGGTAAAACCTAAAGGGAAAGACCTAGCACCAAATCCAATTTGCCATCTGATCTGACTTCTGGAGGCAGTCAAAATGAGCATTTGAATTCTTCCCTACCTTATTCCTGTGCTGAGATACAGGCTGCTCCAACCTGCTGTAAAATGCTTGATTTCGAGAGTGAGCGAAACTAATGAAAACATTGTTGGGGTAAAACCTAAAGGGAAAGACCTAGCACCAAATCCAATTTGCCATCTGATCTAACTTCTGGAGGCAGTCAAAATGAGCCTTAGAATTCTTCCCTACCTTATTCCTGTGCTGAGATACAGGCTGCTCCAACCTGCTGTAAAATGCTTGATTTCGAGAGTGAGCGAAACTAATGAAAACATTGTTGGGGTAAAACCTAAAGGGAAAGACCTAGCACCAAATCCAATTTGCCATCTGATCTAACTTCTGGAGGCAGTCAAAATGAGCCTTAGAATTCTTCCCTACCTTATTCCTGTGCTGAGATACAGGCTGCTCCAACCTGCTGTAAAATGCTTGATTTCGAGAGTGAGCGAAACTAATGAAAACATTGTTGGGGTAAAACCTAAAGGGAAAGACCTAGCACCAAATCCAATTTGCCATCTGATCTAACTTCTGGAGGCAGTCAAAATGAGCCTTAGAATTCTTCCCTACCTTATTCCTGTGCTGAGATACAGGCTGCTCCAACCTGCTGTAAAATGCTTGATTTCGAGAGTGAGCGAAACTAATGAAAACATTGTTGGGGTAAAACCTAAAGGGAAAGACCTAGCACCAAATCCAATTTGCCATCTGATCTAACTTCTGGAGGCAGTCAAAATGATCCTTAGAATTCTTCCCTACCTTATTCCTGTGCTGAGATACAGGCTGCTCCAACCTGCTGTAAAATGCTTGATTTCGAGAGTGAGCGAAACTAATGAAAACATTGTTGGGGTAAAACCTAAAGGGAAAGACCTAGCACCAAATCCAATTTGCCATCTGATCTGACTTCTGGAGGCAGTCAAAATGAGCATTTGAATTCTTCCCTACCTTATTCCTGTGCTGAGATACAGGCTGCTCCAACCTGCTGTAAAATGCTTGATTTCGAGAGTGAGCGAAACTAATGAAAACATTGTTGGGGTAAAACCTAAAGGGAAAGACCTAGCACCAAATCCAATTTGCCATCTGATCTGACTTCTGGAGGCAGTCAAAATGAGCATTTGAATTCTTCCCTACCTTATTCCTGTGCTGAGATACAGGCTGCTCCAACCTGCTGTAAAATGCTTGATTTCGAGAGTGAGCGAAACTAATGAAAACATTGTTGGGGTAAAACCTAAAGGGAAAGACCTAGCACCAAATCCAATTTGCCATCTGATCTAACTTCTGGAGGCAGTCAAAATGAGCATTTGAATTCTTCCCTACCTTATTCCTGTGCTGAGATACAGGCTGCTCCAACCTGCTGTAAAATGCTTGATTTCGAGAGTGAGCGAAACTAATGAAAACATTGTTGGGGTAAAACCTAAAGGGAAAGACCTAGCACCAAATCCAATTTGCCATCTGATCTAACTTCTGGAGGCAGTCAAAATGAGCCTTAGAATTCTTCCCTACCTTATTCCTGTGCTGAGATACAGGCTGCTCCAACCTGCTGTAAAATGCTTGATTTCGAGAGTGAGCGAAACTAATGAAAACATTGTTGGGGTAAAACCTAAAGGGAAAGACCTAGCACCAAATCCAATTTGCCATCTGATCTAACTTCTGGAGGCAGTCAAAATGAGCCTTAGAATTCTTCCCTACCTTATTCCTGTGCTGAGATACAGGCTGCTCCAACCTGCTGTAAAATGCTTGATTTCGAGAGTGAGCGAAACTAATGAAAACATTGTTGGGGGTAAAACCTAAAGGGAAAGACCTAGCACCAAATCCAATTTGCCATCTGATCTAACTTCTGGAGGCAGTCAAAATGATCCTTAGAATTCTTCCCTACCTTATTCCTGTGCTGAGATACAGGCTGCTCCAACCTGCTGTAAAATGCTTGATTTCGAGAGTGAGCGAAACTAATGAAAACATTGTTGGGGGTAAAACCTAAAGGGAAAGACCTAGCACCAAATCCAATTTGCCATCTGATCTAACTTCTGGAGGCAGTCAAAATGAGCCTTAGACTTCTTCCCTACCTTATTCCTGTGCTGAGATACAGGCTGCTCCAACCTGCTGTAAAATGCTTGATTTCGAGAGTGAGCGAAACTAATGAAAACATTGTTGGGGTAAAACCTAAAGGGAAAGACCTAGCACCAAATCCAATTTGCCATCTGATCTAACTTCTGGAGGCAGTCAAAATGAGCCTTAGAATTCTTCCCTACCTTATTCCTGTGCTGAGATACAGGCTGCTCCAACCTGCTGTAAAATGCTTGATTTCGAGAGTGAGCGAAACTAATGAAAACATTGTTGGGGTAAAACCTAAAGGGAAAGACCTAGCACCAAATCCAATTTGCCATCTGATCTAACTTCTGGAGGCAGTCAAAATGAGCCTTAGAATTCTTCCCTACCTTATTCCTGTGCTGAGATACAGGCTGCTCCAACCTGCTGTAAAATGCTTGATTTCGAGAGTGAGCGAAACTAATGAAAACATTGTTGGGGTAAAACCTAAAGGGAAAGGCCTAGCACCAAATCCAATTTGCCATCTGATCTAACTTCTGGAGGCAGTCAAAATGAGCCTTAGAATTCTTCCCTACCTTATTCCTGTGCTGAGATACAGGCTGCTCCAACCTGCTGTAAAATGCTTGATTTCGAGAGTGAGCGAAACTAATGAAAACATTGTTGGGGTAAAACCTAAAGGGAAAGACCTAGCACCAAATCCAATTTGCCATCTGATCTAACTTCTGGAGGCAGTCAAAATGAGCCTTAGAATTCTTCCCTACCTTATTCCTGTGCTGAGATACAGGCTGCTCCAACCTGCTGTAAAATGCTTGATTTCGAGAGTGAGCGAAACTAATGAAAACATTGTTGGGGTAAAACCTAAAGGGAAAGACCTAGCACCAAATCCAATTTGCCATCTGATCTAACTTCTGGAGGCAGTCAAAATGAGCATTTGAATTCTTCCCTACCTTATTCCTGTGCTGAGATACAGGCTGCTCCAACCTGCTGTAAAATGCTTGATTTCGAGAGTGAGCGAAACTAATGAAAACATTGTTGGGGTAAAACCTAAAGGGAAAGACCTAGCACCAAATCCAATTTGCCATCTGATCTAACTTCTGGAGGCAGTCAAAATGAGCCTTAGAATTCTTCCCTACCTTATTCCTGTGCTGAGATACAGGCTGCTCCAACCTGCTGTAAAATGCTTGATTTCGAGAGTGAGCGAAACTAATGAAAACATTGTTGGGGTAAAACCTAAAGGGAAAGACCTAGCACCAAATCCAATTGGCCATCTGATCTAACTTCTGGAGGCAGTCAAAATGATCCTTAGAATTCTTCCCTACCTTATTCCTGTGCTGAGATACAGGCTGCTCCAACCTGCTGTAAAATGCTTGATTTCGAGAGTGAGCGAAACTAATGAAAACATTGTTGGGGTAAAACCTAAAGGGAAAGACCTAGCACCAAATCCAATTTGCCATCTGATCTAACTTCTGGAGGCAGTCAAAATGAGCCTTAGAATTCTTCCCTACCTTATTCCTGTGCTGAGATACAGGCTGCTCCAACCTGCTGTAAAATGCTTGATTTCGAGAGTGAGCGAAACTAATGAAAACATTGTTGGGGTAAAACCTAAAGGGAAAGACCTAGCACCAAATCCAATTTGCCATCTGATCTAACTTCTGGAGGCAGTCAAAATGATCCTTAGAATTCTTCCCTACCTTATTCCTGTGCTGAGATACAGGCTGCTCCAACCTGCTGTAAAATGCTTGATTTCGAGAGTGAGCGAAACTAATGAAAACATTGTTGGGGTAAAACCTAAAGGGAAAGACCTAGCACCAAATCCAATTTGCCATCTGATCTAACTTCTGGAGGCAGTCAAAATGAGCCTTAGAATTCTTCCCTACCTTATTCCTGTGCTGAGATACAGGCTGCTCCAACCTGCTGTAAAATGCTTGATTTCGAGAGTGAGCGAAACTAATGAAAACATTGTTGGGGTAAAACCTAAAGGGAAAGACCTAGCACCAAATCCAATTGGCCATCTGATCTAACTTCTGGAGGCAGTCAAAATGAGCCTTAGAATTCTTCCCTACCTTATTCCTGTGCTGAGATACAGGCTGCTCCAACCTGCTGTAAAATGCTTGATTTCGAGAGTGAGCGAAACTAATGAAAACATTGTTGGGGTAAAACCTAAAGGGAAAGACCTAGCACCAAATCCAATTGGCCATCTGATCTAACTTCTGGAGGCAGTCAAAATGATCCTTAGAATTCTTCCCTACCTTATTCTCCTGTGCTGAGATACAGGCTGCTCCAACCTGCTGTAAAATGCTTGATTTCGAGAGTGAGCGAAACTAATGAAAAACATTGTTGGGGTAAAAACCTAAAGGGAAAGACCTAGCACCAAATCCAATTTGCCATCTGATCTAACTTCTGGAGGCAGTCAAAATGAGCCTTAGAATTCTTCCCTACCTTATTCCTGTGCTGAGATACAGGCTGCTCCAACCTGCTGTAAAATGCTTGATTTCGAGAGTGAGCGAAACTAATGAAAACATTGTTGGGGTAAAACCTAAAGGGAAAGACCTAGCACCAAATCCAATTTGCCATCTGATCTAACTTCTGGAGGCAGTCAAAATGAGCCTTAGAATTCTTCCCTACCTTATTCCTGTGCTGAGATACAGGCTGCTCCAACCTGCTGTAAAATGCTTGATTTCGAGAGTGAGCGAAACTAATGAAAACATTGTTAGGGTAAAACCTAAAGGGAAAGACCTAGCACCAAATCCAATTTGCCATCTGATCTAACTTCTGGAGGCAGTCAAAATGAGCCTTAGAATTCTTCCCTACCTTATTCCTGTGCTGAGATACAGGCTGCTCCAACCTGCTGTAAAATGCTTGATTTCGAGAGTGAGCGAAACTAATGAAAACATTGTTGGGGTAAAACCTAAAGGGAAAGACCTAGCACCAAATCCAATTTGCCATCTGATCTAACTTCTGGAGGCAGTCAAAATGAGCCTTAGAATTCTTCCCTACCTTATTCCTGTGCTGAGATACAGGCTGCTCCAACCTGCTGTAAAATGCTTGATTTCGAGAGTGAGCGAAACTAATGAAAACATTGTTGGGGTAAAACCTAAAGGGAAAGACCTAGCACCAAATCCAATTGGCCATCTGATCTAACTTCTGGAGGCAGTCAAAATGATCCTTAGAATTCTTCCCTACCTTATTCCTGTGCTGAGATACAGGCTGCTCCAACCTGCTGTAAAATGCTTGATTTCGAGAGTGAGCGAAACTAATGAAAACATTGTTGGGGTAAAACCTAAAGGGAAAGACCTAGCACCAAATCCAATTTGCCATCTGATCTAACTTCTGGAGGGCAGTCAAAATGATCCTTAGAATTCTTCCCTACCTTATTCCTGTGCTGAGATACAGG
This sequence comes from Melanerpes formicivorus, assembly GCF_026170545.1. Lineage (NCBI taxonomy): Eukaryota > Metazoa > Chordata > Aves > Piciformes > Picidae > Melanerpes > Melanerpes formicivorus. The sequence continues at coordinate 18,307 of NW_027144167.1, read as the reverse complement.
CTGCTCCAACCTGCTGTAAAATGCTTGATTTCGAGAGTGAGCGAAACTAATGAAAACATTGTTGGGGTAAAACCTAAAGGGAAAGACCTAGCACCAAATCCAATTTGCCATCTGATCTAACTTCTGGAGGCAGTCAAAATGAGCCTTAGAATTCTTCCCTACCTTATTCCTGTGCTGAGATACAGGCTGCTCCAACCTGCTGTAAAATGCTTGATTTCGAGAGTGAGCGAAACTAATGAAAACATTGTTGGGGTAAAACCTAAAGGGAAAGACCTAGCACCAAATCCAATTTGCCATCTGATCTAACTTCTGGAGGCAGTCAAAATGAGCCTTAGAATTCTTCCCTACCTTATTCCTGTGCTGAGATACAGGCTGCTCCAACCTGCTGTAAAATGCTTGATTTCGAGAGGTGAGCGAAACTAATGAAAACATTGTTGGGGTAAAACCTAAAGGGAAAGACCTAGCACCAAATCCAATTTGCCCATCTGATCTAACTTCTGGAGGCAGTCAAAATGATCCTTAGAATTCTTCCCTACCTTATTCCTGTGCTGAGATACAGGCTGCTCCAACCTGCTGTAAAATGCTTGATTTCGAGAGTGAGCGAAACTAATGAAAACATTGTTGGGGTAAAACCTAAAGGGAAAGACCTAGCACCAAATCCAATTTGCCATCTGATCTAACTTCTGGAGGCAGTCAAAATGAGCCTTAGAATTCTTCCCTACCTTATTCCTGTGCTGAGATACAGGCTGCTCCAACCTGCTGTAAAATGCTTGATTTCGAGAGTGAGCGAAACTAATGAAAACATTGTTGGGGTAAAACCTAAAGGGAAAGACCTAGCACCAAATCCAATTTGCCATCTGATCTAACTTCTGGAGGCAGTCAAAATGATCCTTAGAATTCTTCCCTACCTTATTCCTGTGCTGAGATACAGGCTGCTCCAACCTGCTGTAAAATGCTTGATTTCGAGAGTGAGCGAAACTAATGAAAACATTGTTGGGGTAAAACCTAAAGGGAAAGACCTAGCACCAAATCCAATTTGCCATCTGATCTAACTTCTGGAGGCAGTCAAAATGAGCCTTAGAATTCTTCCCTACCTTATTCCTGTGCTGAGATACAGGCTGCTCCAACCTGCTGTAAAATGCTTGATTTCGAGAGTGAGCGAAACTAATGAAAACATTGTTGGGGTAAAACCTGAAGGGAAAGACCTAGCACCAAATCCCAATTTGCCATCTGATCTAACTTCTGGAGGCAGTCAAAATGATCCTTAGAATTCTTCCCTACCTTATTCCTGTGCTGAGATACAGGCTGCTCCAACCTGCTGTAAAATGCTTGATTTCGAGAGTGAGCGAAACTAATGAAAACATTGTTGGGGTAAAACCTAAAGGGAAAGACCTAGCACCAAATCCAATTTGCCATCTGATCTAACTTCTGGAGGCAGTCAAAATGAGCCTTAGAATTCTTCCCTACCTTATTCCTGTGCTGAGATACAGGCTGCTCCAACCTGCTGTAAAATGCTTGATTTCGAGAGTGAGCGAAACTAATGAAAACATTGTTGGGGTAAAACCTAAAGGGAAAGACCTAGCACCAAATCCAATTTGCCATCTGATCTAACTTCTGGAGGCAGTCAAAATGAGCATTTGAATTCTTCCCTACCTTATTCCTGTGCTGAGATACAGGCTGCTCCAACCTGCTGTAAAATGCTTGATTTCGAGAGTGAGCGAAACTAATGAAAACATTGTTGGGGTAAAACCTAAAGGGAAAGACCTAGCACCAAAATCCAATTTGCCATCTGATCTAACTTCTGGAGGCAGTCAAAATGAGCCTTAGAATTCTTCCCTACCTTATTCCCTGTGCTGAGATACAGGCTGCTCCAACCTGATGTAAAATGCTTGATTTCGAGAGTGAGCGAAACTAATGAAAACATTGTTGGGGTAAAACCTAAAGGGAAAGACCTAGCACCAAATCCAATTTGCCATCTGATCTAACTTCTGGAGGCAGTCAAAATGAGCATTTGAATTCTTCCCTACCTTATTCCTGTGCTGAGATACAGGCTGCTCCAACCTGCTGTAAAATGCTTGATTTCGAGAGTGAGCGAAACTAATGAAAACATTGTTGGGGTAAAACCTAAAGGGAAAGACCTAGCACCAAATCCAATTTGCCATCTGATCTAACTTCTGGAGGCAGTCAAAATGAGCCTTAGAATTCTTCCCTACCTTATTCCTGTGCTGAGATACAGGCTGCTCCAACCTGCTGTAAAATGCTTGATTTCGAGAGTGAGCGAAACTAATGAAAACATTGTTGGGGTAAAACCTAAAGGGAAAGACCTAGCACCAAATCCAATTTGCCATCTGATCTAACTTCTGGAGGCAGTCAAAATGATCCTTAGAATTCTTCCCTACCTTATTCCTGTGCTGAGATACCAGGCTGCTCCAACCTGCTGTAAAATGCTTGATTTCGAGAGTGAGCGAAACCTAATGAAAACATTGTTGGGGTAAAACCTAAAGGGAAAGACCTAGCACCAAATCCAATTTGCCATCTGATCTAACTTCTGGAGGCAGTCAAAATGATCCTTAGAATTCTTCCCTACCTTATTCCTGTGCTGAGATACAGGCTGCTCCAACCTGCTGTAAAATGCTTGATTTCGAGAGTGAGCGAAACTAATGAAAACATTGTTGGGGTAAAACCTAAAGGGAAAGACCTAGCACCAAATCCAATTTGCCATCTGATCTAACTTCTGGAGGCAGTCCAAAATGAGCCTTAGAATTCTTCCCTACCTTATTCCTGTGCTGAGATACAGGCTGCTCCAACCTGCTGTAAAATGCTTGATTTCGAGAGTGAGCGAAACTAATGAAAACATTGTTGGGGTAAAACCTAAAGGGAAAGACCTAGCACCAAATCCAATTTGCCATCTGATCTAACTTCTGGAGGCAGTCAAAATGAGCCTTAGAATTCTTCCCTACCTTATTCCTGTGCTGAGATACAGGCTGCTCCAACCTGCTGTAAAATGCTTGATTTCGAGAGTGAGCGAAACTAATGAAAACATTGTTGGGGTAAAACCTAAAGGGAAAGACCTAGCACCAAATCCAATTTGCCATCTGATCTAACTTCTGGAGGCAGTCAAAATGAGCCTTAGAATTCTTCCCTACCTTATTCCTGTGCTGAGATACAGGGCTGCTCCAACCTGCTGTAAAATGCTTGATTTCGAGAGTGAGCGAAACTAATGAAAACATTGCTGGGGTAAAACCTAAAGGGAAAGACCTAGCACCAAATCCAATTTGCCATCTGATCTAACTTCTGGAGGCAGTCAAAATGAGCCTTAGAATTCTTCCCTACCTTATTCCTGTGCTGAGATACAGGCTGCTCCAACCTGCTGTAAAATGCTTGATTTCGAGAGTGAGCGAAACTAATGAAAACATTGTTGGGGTAAAACCTAAAGGGAAAGACCTAGCACCAAATCCAATTTGCCATCTGATCTAACTTCTGGAGGCAGTCAAAATGAGCATTTGAATTCTTCCCTACCTTTATTCCTGTGCTGAGATACAGGCTGCTCCAACCTGCTGTAAAATGCTTGATTTCGAGAGTGAGCGAAACTAATGAAAACATTGTTGGGGTAAAACCTAAAGGGAAAGACCTAGCACCAAATCCAATTTGCCATCTGATCTAACTTCTGGAGGCAGTCAAAATGAGCCTTAGAATTCTTCCCTACCTTATTCCTGTGCTGAGATACAGGCTGCTCCAACCTGATGTAAAATGCTTGATTTCGAGAGTGAGCGAAACTAATGAAAACATTGTTGGGGTAAAACCTAAAGGGAAAGACCTAGCACCAAATCCAATTTGCCATCTGATCTAACTTCTGGAGGCAGTCAAAATGAGCATTTGAATTCTTCCCTACCTTATTCCTGTGCTGAGATACAGGCTGCTCCAACCTGCTGTAAAATGCTTGATTTCGAGAGTGAGCGAAACTAATGAAAACATTGTTGGGGTAAAACCTAAGGGAAAGACCTAGCACCAAATCCAATTTGCCATCTGATCTAACTTCTGGAGGCAGTCAAAATGATCCTTAGAATTCTTCCCTACCTTATTCCTGTGCTGAGATACAGGCTGCTCCAACCTGCTGTAAAATGCTTGATTTCGAGAGTGAGCGAAACTAATGAAAACATTGTTGGGGTAAAACCTAAAGGGAAAGACCTAGCACCAAATCCAATTTGCCATCTGATCTAACTTCTGGAGGCAGTCAAAATGATCCTTAGAATTCTTCCCTACCTTATTCCTGTGCTGAGATACAGGCTGCTCCAACCTGCTGTAAAATGCTTGATTTCGAGAGTGAGCGAAACTAATGAAAACATTGTTGGGGTAAAAACCTAAAGGGAAAGACCTAGCACCAAATCCAATTTGCCATCTGATCTAACTTCTGGAGGCAGTCAAAATGAGCCTTAGAATTCTTCCCTACCTTATTCCTGTGCTGAGATACAGGCTTGCTCCAACCTGCTGTAAAAATGCTTGATTCGAGAGTGAGCGAAACTAATGAAAACATTGTTGGGGTAAAACCTAAAGGGAAAGACCTAGCACCAAATCCAATTTGCCATCTGATCTAACTTCTGGAGGCAGTCAAAATGAGCCTTAGAATTCTTCCCTACCTTATTCCTGTGCTGAGATACAGGCTGCTCCAACCTGCTGTAAAATGCTTGATTTCGAGAGTGAGCGGAAACTAATGAAAACATTGTTGGGGTAAAACCTAAAGGGGAAAGACCTAGCACCAAATCCAATTTGCCATCTGATCTAACTTCTGGAGGCAGTCAAAATGATCCTTAGAATTCTTCCCTACCTTATTCCTGTGCTGAGATACAGGCTGCTCCAACCTGCTGTAAAATGCTTGATTTCGAGAGTGAGCGAAACTAATGAAAACATTGTTGGGGTAAAACCTAAAGGGAAAGACCTAGCACCAAATCAATTTGCCATCTGATCTAACTTCTGGAGGCAGTCAAAATGAGCCTTAGAATTCTTCCCTACCTTATTCCTGTGCTGAGTACAGGCTGCTCCAACCTGCTGTAAAATGCTTGATTTCGAGAGTGAGCGAAACTAATGAAAACATTGTTGGGGTAAAACCTAAAGGGAAAGACCTAGCACCAAATCCAATTTGCCATCTGATCTAACTTCTGGAGGCAGTCAAAATGAGCATTTGAATTCTTCCCTACCTTATTCCTGTGCTGAGATACAGGCTGCTCCAACCTGCTGTAAAATGCTTGATTTCGAGAGTGAGCGAAACTAATGAAAACATTGTTGGGGTAAAAACCTAAAGGGAAAAGACCTAGCACCAAATCCAATTTGCCATCTGATCTAACTTCTGGAGGCAGTCAAAATGAGCCTTAGAATTCTTCCCTACCTTATTCCTGTGCTGAGATACAGGCTGCTCCAACCTGATGTAAAATGCTTGATTTCGAGAGTGAGCGAAACTAATGAAAACATTGTTGGGGTAAAACCTAAAGGGAAAGACCTAGCACCAAATCCAATTTGCCATCTGATCTAACTTCTGGAGGCAGTCAAAATGAGCATTTGAATTCTTCCCTACCTTATTCCTGTGCTGAGATACAGGCTGCTCCAACCTGCTGTAAAATGCTTGATTTCGAGAGTGAGCGAAACTAATGAAAACATTGTTGGGGTAAAACCTAAAGGGAAAGACCTAGCACCAAATCCAATTTGCCATCTGATCTAACTTCTGGAGGCAGTCAAAATGAGCCTTAGAATTCTTCCCTACCTTATTCCTGTGCTGAGATACAGGCTGCTCCAACCTGCTGTAAAATGCTTGATTTCGAGAGTGAGCGAAACTAATGAAAACATTGTTGGGGGTAAAACCTAAAGGGAAAGACCTAGCACCAAATCCAATTTGCCATCTGATCTAACTTCTGGAGGCAGTCAAAATGATCCTTAGAATTCTTCCCTACCTTATTCCTGTGCTGAGATACAGGCTGCTCCAACCTGCTGTAAAAATGCTTGATTTCGAGGAGTGAGCGAAACTAATGAAAACATTGTTGGGGTTAAAACCTAAAGGGAAAGACCCTAGCACCAAATCCAATTTGCCATCTGATCTAACTTGCTGGAGGCAGTCAAAATGATCCTTAGAATTCTTCCTACCTTATTCCTGTGCTGAGATACAGGCTGCTCCAACCTGCTGTAAAATGCTTGATTTCGAGAGTGAGCGAAACTAATGAAAACATTGTTGGGGTAAAACCTAAAGGGAAAGACCTAGCATCCAATTTGCCATCTGATCTAACTTCTGGAGGCAGTCAAAATGAGCCTTAGAATTCTTCCCTACCTTATTCCTGTGCTGAGATACAGGCTGCTCCAACCTGCTGTAAAATGCTTGATTTCGAGAGTGAGCGAAACTAATGAAAACATTGTTGGGGTAAAACCTAAAGGGAAAGACCTAGCACCAAATCCAATTTGCCATCTGATCTAACTTCTGGAGGCAGTCAAAATGAGCCTTAGAATTCTTCCCTACCTTATTCCTGTGCTGAGATACAGGCTGCTCCAACCTGCTGTAAAATGCTTGATTTCGAGAGTGAGCGAAACTAATGAAAACATTGTTGGGGTAAAACCTAAAGGGAAAGACCTAGCACCAAATCCAATTTGCCATCTGATCTAACTTCTGGAGGCAGTCAAAATGAGCCTTAGAATTCTTCCCTACCTTATTCCTGTGCTGAGATACAGGCTGCTCCAACCTGCTGTAAAATGCTTGATTTCGAGAGTGAGCGAAACTAATGAAAACATTGCTGGGGTAAAACCTAAAGGGAAAGACCTAGCACCAAATCCAATTTGCCATCTGATCTAACTTCTGGAGGCAGTCAAAATGAGCCTTAGAATTCTTCCCTACCTTATTCCTGTGCTGAGATACAGGCTGCTCCAACCTGCTGTAAAATGCTTGATTTCGAGAGTGAGCGAAACTAATGAAAACATTGTTGGGGTAAAACCTAAAGGGAAAGACCTAGCACCCAAATCCAATTTGCCATCTGATCTAACTTCTGGAGGCAGTCAAAATGATCCTTAGAATTCTTCCCTACCTTATTCCTGTGCTGAGATACAGGCTGCTCCAACCTGCTGTAAAATGGCTTGATTTCGAGAGTGAGCGAAACTAATGAAAACATTGTTGGGGTAAAACCTAAAGGGAAAGACCTAGCACCAAATCCAATTTGCCATCTGATCTAACTTCTGGAGGCAGTCAAAATGAGCCTTAGAATTCTTCCCTACCTTATTCCTGTGCTGAGATACAGGCTGCTCCAACCTGCTGTAAAATGCTTGATTTCGAGAGTGAGCGAAACTAATGAAAACATTGTTGGGGTAAAACCTAAAGGGAAAGACCTAGCACCAAATCCAATTTGCCATCTGATCTAACTTCTGGAGGCAGTCAAAATGAGCCTTAGAATTCTTCCCTACCTTATTCCTGTGCTGAGATACAGGCTGCTCCAACCTGATGTAAAATGCTTGATTTCGAGAGTGAGCGAAACTAATGAAAACATTGTTGGGGTAAAACCTAAAGGGAAAGACCTAGCACCAAATCCAATTTGCCATCTGATCTAACTTCTGGAGGCAGTCAAAATGAGCCTTAGAATTCTTCCCTACCTTATTCCTGTGCTGAGATACAGGCTGCTCCAACCTGCTGTAAAATGCTTGATTTCGAGAGTGAGCGAAACTAATGAAAACATTGTTGGGGTAAAACCTAAAGGGAAAGACCTAGCACCAAATCCAATTTGCCATCTGATCTAACTTCTGGAGGCAGTCAAAATGAGCCTTAGAATTCTTCCCTACCTTATTCCTGTGCTGAGATACAGGCTGCTCCAACCTGCTGTAAAATGCTTGATTTCGAGAGTGAGCGAAACTAATGAAAACATTGTTGGGGTAAAACCTAAAGGGGAAAGACCTAGCACCAAATCCAATTTGCCATCTGATCTAACTTCTGGAGGCAGTCAAAATGATCCTTAGAATTCTTCCCTACCTTATTCCCTGTGCTGAGATACAGGCTGCTCCAACCTGCTGTAAAATGCTTGATTTCGAGAGTGAGCGAAACTAATGAAAACATTGTTGGGGTAAAACCTAAAGGGAAAGACCTAGCACCAAATCCCAATTTGCCATCTGATCTAACTTCTGGAGGCAGTCAAAATGATCCTTAGAATTCTTCCCTACCTTATTCCTGTGCTGAGATACAGGCTGCTCCAACTGCTGTAAAATGCTTGATTTCGAGAGTGAGCGAAACTAATGAAAACATTGTTGGGGTAAAACCTAAAGGGAAAGACCTAGCACCAAATCCAATTTGCCATCTGATCTAACTTCTGGAGGCAGTCAAAATGATCCTTAGAATTCTTCCCTACCTTATTCCTGTGCTGAGATACAGGCTGCTCCAACCTGCTGTAAAATGCTTGATTTCGAGAGTGAGCGAAACTAATGAAAACATTGTTGGGGTAAAACCTAAAGGGAAAGACCTAGCACCAAATCCAATTTGCCATCTGATCTAACTTCTGGAGGCAGTCAAAATGAGCCTTAGAATTTCTTCCCTACCTTATTCCTGTGCTGAGATACAGGCTGCTCCAACCTGCTGTAAAATGCTTGATTTCGAGAGTGAGCGAAACTAATGAAAACATTGTTGGGGTAAAACCTAAAGGGAAAGACCTAGCACCAAATCCAATTTGCCATCTGATCTAACTTCTGGAGGCAGTCAAAATGAGCCTTAGAATTCTTCCCTACCTTATTCCTGTGCTGAGATACAGGCTGCTCCAACCTGCTGTAAAATGCTTGATTTCGAGAGGTGAGCGAAACTAATGAAAACATTGCTGGGGTAAAACCTAAAGGGAAAGACCTAGCACCAAATCCAATTTGCCATCTGATCTAACTTCTGGAGGCAGTCAAAATGAGCCTTAGAATTCTTCCCTACTTTATTCCTGTGCTGAGATACAGGCTGCTCCAACCTGCTGTAAAATGCTTGATTTCGAGAGTGAGCGAAACTAATGAAAACATTGTTGGGGTAAAACCTAAAGGGAAAGACCTAGCACCAAATCCAATTTGCCATCTGATCTAACTTCTGGAGGCAGTCAAAATGATCCTTAGAATTCTTCCCTACCTTATTCCTGTGCTGAGATACAGGCTGCTCCAACCTGCTGTAAAATGCTTGATTTCGAGAGTGAGCGAAACTAATGAAAACATTGTTGGGGTAAAACCTAAAGGGAAAGACCTAGCACCAAATCCAATTTGCCATCTGATCTAACTTCTGGAGGCAGTCAAAATGAGCCTTAGAATTCTTCCCTACCTTATTCCTGTGCTGAGATACAGGCTGCTCCCAACCTGCTGTAAAATGCTTGATTTCGAGAGTGAGCGAAACTAATGAAAACATTGTTGGGGTAAAACCTAAAGGGAAAGACCTAGCACCAAATCCAATTTGCCATCTGATCTAACTTCTGGAGGCAGTCAAAATGAGCCTTAGAATTCTTCCCCTACCTTATTCCTGTGCTGAGATACAGGCTGCTCCAACCTGCTGTAAAATGCTTGATTTCGAGAGTGAGCGAAACTAATGAAAACATTGTTGGGGTAAAACCTAAAGGGAAAGACCTAGCACCAAATCCAATTTGCCATCTGATCTAACTTCTGGAGGCAGTCAAAATGAGCCTTAGAATTCTTCCCTACCTTATTCCTGTGCTGAGATACAGGCTGCTCCAACCTGATGTAAAATGCTTGATTTCGAGAGTGAGCGAAACTAATGAAAACATTGTTGGGGTAAAACCTAAAGGGAAAGACCTAGCACCAAATCCAATTTGCCATCTGATCTAACTTCTGGAGGGCAGTCAAAATGAGCATTTGAATTCTTCCCTACCTTATTCCTGTGCTGAGATACAGGCTGCTCCAACCTGCTGTAAAATGCTTGATTTCGAGAGTGAGCGAAACTAATGAAAACATTGTTGGGGTAAAACCTAAAGGGAAAGACCTAGCACCAAATCCAATTTGCCATCTGATCTAACTTCTGGAGGCAGTCAAAATGAGCCTTAGAATTCTTCCCTACCTTATTCCTGTGCTGAGATACAGGCTGCTCCAACCTGCTGTAAAATGCTTGATTTCGAGAGTGAGCGAAACTAATGAAAACATTGTTGGGGGTAAAACCTAAAGGGAAAGACCTAGCACCAAATCCAATTTGCCATCTGATCTAACTTCTGGAGGGCAGTCAAAATGATCCTTAGAATTCTTCCCTACCTTATTCCTGTGCTGAGATACAGGCTGCTCCAACCTGCTGTAAAATGCTTGATTTCGAGAGTGAGCGAAACTAATGAAAACATTGTTGGGGTAAAACCTAAAGGGAAAGACCTAGCACCAAATCCAATTTGCCATCTGATCTAACTTCTGGAGGCAGTCAAAATGATCCTTAGAATTCTTCCCTACCTTATTCCTGTGCTGAGATACAGGCTGCTCCAACCTGCTGTAAAATGCTTGATTTCGAGAGTGAGCGAAACTAATGAAAACATTGTTGGGGTAAAACCTAAAGGGAAAGACCTAGCACCAAATCCAATTTGCCATCTGATCTAACTTCTGGAGGCAGTCAAAATGAGCCTTAGAAATTCTTCCCTACCTTATTCCTGTGCTGAGATACAGGCTGCTCCAACCTGCTGTAAAATGCTTGATTTCGAGAGTGAGCGAAACTAATGAAAACATTGTTGGGGTAAAACCTAAAGGGAAAGACCTAGCACCAAATCCAATTTGCCATCTGATCTAACTTCTGGAGGCAGTCAAAATGAGCCTTAGAATTCTTCCCTACCTTATTCCTGTGCTGAGATACAGGCTGCTCCAACCTGCTGTAAAATGCTTGATTTCGAGAGTGAGCGAAACTAATGAAAACATTGTTGGGGTAAAACCTAAAGGGAAAGACCTAGCACCAAATCCAATTTGCCATCTGATCTAACTTCTGGAGGCAGTCAAAATGAGCCTTAGAATTCTTCCCTACCTTATTCCTGTGCTGAGATACAGGCTGCTCCAACCTGCTGTAAAATGCTTGATTTCGAGAGTGAGCGAAACTAATGAAAACATTGCTGGGGTAAAACCTAAAGGGAAAGACCTAGCACCAAATCCAATTTGCCATCTGATCTAACTTCTGGAGGCAGTCAAAATGAGCCTTAGAATTCTTCCCTACCTTATTCCTGTGCTGAGATACAGGCTGCTCCAACCTGCTGTAAAATGCTTGATTTCGAGAGTGAGCGAAACTAATGAAAACATTGTTGGGGTAAAACCTAAAGGGAAAGACCTAGCACCAAATCCAATTTGCCATCTGATCTAACTTCTGGAGGCAGTCAAAATGATCCTTAGAATTCTTCCCTACCTTATTCCTGTGCTGAGATACAGGCTGCTCCAACCTGCTGTAAAATGCTTGATTTCGAGAGTGAGCGAAACTAATGAAAACATTGTTGGGGTAAAACCTAAAGGGAAAGACCTAGCACCAAATCCAATTTGCCATCTGATCTAACTTCTGGAGGCAGTCAAAATGAGCCTTAGAATTCTTCCCTACCTTATTCCTGTGCTGAGATACAGGCTGCTCCAACCTGCTGTAAAATGCTTGATTTCGAGAGTGAGCGAAACTAATGAAAACATTGTTGGGGTAAAACCTAAAGGGAAAGACCTAGCACCAAATCCAATTTGCCATCTGATCTAACTTCTGGAGGCAGTCAAAATGAGCCTTAGAATTCTTCCCTACCTTATTCCTGTGCTGAGATACAGGCTGCTCCAACCTGCTGTAAAATGCTTGATTTCGAGAGTGAGCGAAACTAATGAAAACATTGTTGGGGTAAAACCTAAAGGGAAAGACCTAGCACCAAATCCAATTTGCCATCTGATCTAACTTCTGGAGGCAGTCAAAATGAGCCTTAGAATTCTTCCCTACCTTATTCCTGTGCTGAGATACAGGCTGCTCCAACCTGCTGTAAAATGCTTGATTTCGAGAGTGAGCGAAACTAATGAAAACATTGTTGGGGTAAAACCTAAAGGGAAAGACCTAGCACCAAATCCAATTTGCCATCTGATCTAACTTCTGGAGGCAGTCAAAATGAGCCTTAGAATTCTTCCCTACCTTATTCCTGTGCTGAGATACAGGCTGCTCCAACCTGCTGTAAAATGCTTGATTTCGAGAGTGAGCGAAACTAATGAAAACATTGTTGGGGTAAAACCTAAAGGGAAAGACCTAGCACCAAATCCAATTTGCCATCTGATCTAACTTCTGGAGGCAGTCAAAATGATCCTTAGAATTCTTCCCTACCTTATTCCTGTGCTGAGATACAGGCTGCTCCAACCTGCTGTAAAATGCTTGATTTCGAGAGTGAGCGAAACTAATGAAAACATTGTTGGGGTAAAACCTAAAGGGAAAGACCTAGCACCAAATCCAATTTGCCATCTGATCTAACTTCTGGAGGCAGTCAAAATGATCCTTAGAATTCTTCCCTACCTTATTCCTGTGCTGAGATACAGGCTGCTCCAACCTGCTGTAAAATGCTTGATTTCGAGAGTGAGCGAAACTAATGAAAACATTGTTGGGGTAAAACCTAAAGGGAAAGACCTAGCACCAAATCCAATTTGCCATCTGATCTAACTTCTGGAGGCAGTCAAAATGATCCTTAGAATTCTTCCCTACCTTATTCCTGTGCTGAGATACAGGCTGCTCCAACCTGCTGTAAAATGCTTGATTTCGAGAGTGAGCGAAACTAATGAAAACATTGTTGGGGTAAAACCTAAAGGGAAAGACCTAGCACCAAATCCAATTTGCCATCTGATCTAACTTCTGGAGGCAGTCAAAATGAGCCTTAGAATTCTTCCCTACCTTATTCCTGTGCTGAGATACAGGCTGCTCCAACCTGCTGTAAAATGCTTGATTTCGAGAGGTGAGCGAAACTAATGAAAACATTGTTGGGGGTAAAACCTAAAGGGAAAGACCTAGCACCAAATCCAATTTGCCATCTGATCTAACTTCTGGAGGCAGTCAAAATGAGCCTTAGAATTCTTCCCTACCTTATTCCTGTGCTGAGATACAGGCTGCTCCAACCTGCTGTAAAATGCTTGATTTCGAGAGTGAGCGAAACTAATGAAAACATTGCTGGGGTAAAACCTAAAGGGAAAGACCTAGCACCAAATCCAATTTGCCATCTGATCTAACTTCTGGAGGCAGTCAAAATGAGCCTTAGAATTCTTCCCTACCTTATTCCTGTGCTGAGATACAGGCTGCTCCAACCTGCTGTAAAATGCTTGATTTCGAGAGTGAGCGAAACTAATGAAAACATTGTTGGGGTAAAACCTAAAGGGGAAAGACCTAGCACCAAATCCAATTTGCCATCTGATCTAACTTCTGGAGGCAGTCAAAATGATCCTTAGAATTCTTCCCTACCTTATTCCTGTGCTGAGATACAGGCTGCTCCAACCTGCTGTAAAATGCTTGATTTCGAGAGTGAGCGAAACTAATGAAAACATTGTTGGGGTAAAACCTAAAGGGAAAGACCTAGCACCAAATCCAATTTGCCATCTGATCTAACTTCTGGAGGCAGTCAAAATGAGCCTTAGAATTCTTCCCTACCTTATTCCTGTGCTGAGATACAGGCTGCTCCAACCTGCTGTAAAATGCTTGATTTCGAGAGTGAGCGAAACTAATGAAAACATTGTTGGGGTAAAACCTAAAGGGAAAGACCTAGCACCAAATCCAATTTGCCATCTGATCTAACTTCTGGAGGCAGTCAAAATGAGCCTTAGAATTCTTCCCTACCTTATTCCTGTGCTGAGATACAGGCTGCTCCAACCTGCTGTAAAAATGCTTGATTTCGAGAGTGAGCGAAACTAATGAAAACATTGTTGGGGTAAAACCTAAAGGGAAAGACCTAGCACCAAATCCAATTTGCCATCTGATCTAACTTCTGGAGGCAGTCAAAATGATCCTTAGAATTCTTCCCTACCTTATTCCTGTGCTGAGATACAGGCTGCTCCAACCTGCTGTAAAATGCTTGATTTCGAGAGTGAGCGAAACTAATGAAAACATTGTTGGGGTAAAACCTAAAGGGAAAGACCTAGCACCAAATCCAATTTGCCATCTGATCTAACTTCTGGAGGCAGTCAAAATGAGCCTTAGAATTCTTCCCTACCTTATTCCTGTGCTGAGATACAGGCTGCTCCCAACCTGCTGTAAAATGCTTGATTTCGAGAGTGAGCGAAACTAATGAAAACATTGTTGGGGTAAAACCTAAAGGGAAAGACCTAGCACCAAATCCAATTTGCCATCTGATCTAACTTCTGGAGGCAGTCAAAATGATCCTTAGAATTCTTCCCTACCTTATTCCTGTGCTGAGATACAGGCTGCTCCAACCTGCTGTAAAATGCTTGATTTCGAGAGTGAGCGAAACTAATGAAAACATTGTTGGGGTAAAACCTAAAGGGAAAGACCTAGCACCAAATCCAATTTGCCATCTGATCTAACTTCTGGAGGCAGTCAAAATGATCCTTAGAATTCTTCCCTACCTTATTCCTGTGCTGAGATACAGGCTTGCTCCAACCTGCTGTAAAATGCTTGATTTCGAGAGTGAGCGAAACTAATGAAAACATTGTTGGGGTAAAACCTAAAGGGAAAGACCTAGCACCAAATCCAATTTGCCATCTGATCTAACTTCTGGAGGCAGTCAAAATGATCCTTAGAATTCTTCCCTACCTTATTCCTGTGCTGAGATACAGGCTGCTCCAACCTGCTGTAAAATGCTTGATTTCGAGAGTGAGCGAAACTAATGAAAACCATTGTTGGGGTAAAACCTAAAGGGAAAGACCTAGCACCAAATCCAATTTGCCATCTGATCTAACTTCTGGAGGCAGTCAAAATGAGCCTTAGAATTCTTCCCTACCTTATTCCTGTGCTGAGATACAGGCTGCTCCAACCCTGCTGTAAAATGCTTGATTTCGAGAGTGAGCGAAACTAATGAAAACATTGTTGGGGTAAACCTAAAGGGAAAGACCTAGCACCAAATCCAATTTGCCATCTGATCTAACTTCTGGAGGCAGTCAAAATGATCCTTAGAATTCTTCCCTACCTTATTCCTGTGCTGAGATACAGGCTGCTCCAACCTGCTGTAAAATGCTTGATTTTGAGAGTGAGCGAAACTAATGAAAACATTGTTGGGGTAAAACCTAAAGGGAAAGACCTAGCACCAAATCCAATTTGCCATCTGATCTAACTTCTGGAGGCAGTCAAAATGAGCCTTAGAATTCTTCCCTACCTTATTCCTGTGCTGAGATACAGGCTGCTCCAACCTGCTGTAAAATGCTTGATTTCGAGAGTGAGCGAAACTAATGAAAACATTGTTGGGGTAAAACCTAAAGGGAAAGACCTAGCACCAAATCCAATTTGCCATCTGATCTAACTTCTGGAGGCAGTCAAAATGAGCCTTAGAATTCTTCCCTACCTTATTCCTGTGCTGAGATACAGGCTGCTCCAACCTGCTGTAAAATGCTTGATTTCGAGAGTGAGCGGAAACTAATGAAAACATTGTTGGGGTAAAACCTAAAGGGAAAGACCTAGCACCAAATCCAATTTGCCATCTGATCTAACTTCTGGAGGCAGTCAAAATGAGCCTTAGAATTCTTCCCTACCTTATTCCTGTGCTGAGATACAGGCTGCTCCAACCTGCTGTAAAATGCTTGATTTCGAGAGTGAGCGAAACTAATGAAAACATTGTTGGGGTAAAACCTAAAGGGAAAGACCTAGCACCAAATCCAATTTGCCATCTGATCTAACTTCTGGAGGCAGTCAAAATGAGCCTTAGAATTCTTCCCTACCTTATTCCTGTGCTGAGATTACAGGGCTGCTCCAACCTGCTGTAAAATGCTTGATTTCGAGAGTGAGCGAAACTAATGAAAACATTGTTGGGTAAAACCTAAAGGGAAAGACCTAGCACCAAATCCAATTTGCCATCTGATCTAACTTCTGGAGGCAGTCAAAATGATCCTTAGAATTCTTCCCTACCTTATTCCTGTGCTGAGATACAGGCTGCTCCAACCTGCTGTAAAATGCTTGATTTCGAGAGTGAGCGAAGACTAATGAAAACATTGTTGGGGGTAAAACCTAAAGGGAAAGACCTAGCACCAAATCCAATTTGCCATCTGATCTAACTTCTGGAGGCAGTCAAAATGATCCTTAGAATTCTTCCCTACCTTATTCCTGTGCTGAGATACAGGCTGCTCCAACCTGCTGTAAAATGCTTGATTTCGAGAGTGAGCGAAACTAATGAAAACATTGTTGGGGTAAAACCTAAAGGGAAAGACCTAGCACCAAATCCAATTTGCCATCTGATCTAACTTCTGGAGGCAGTCAAAATGATCCTTAGAATTCTTCCCTACCTTATTCCTGTGCTGAGATACAGGCTGCTCCAACCTGCTGTAAAATGCTTGATTTCGAGAGTGAGCGAAACTAATGAAAACATTGTTGGGGTAAAACCTAAAGGGAAAGACCTAGCACCAAATCCAATTTGCCATCTGATCTAACTTCTGGAGGCAGTCAAAATGAGCCTTAGAATTCTTCCCTACCTTATTCCTGTGCTGAGATACAGGCTGCTCCAACCTGCTGTAAAAATGCTTGATTTCGAGAGTGAGCGAAACTAATGAAAACATTGTTGGGGTAAAACCTAAAGGGAAAGACCTAGCACCAAATCCAATTTGCCATCTGATCTAACTTCTGGAGGCAGTCAAAATGATCCTTAGAATTCTTCCCTACCTTATTCCTGTGCTGAGATACAGGCTGCTCCAACCTGCTGTAAAATGCTTGATTTCGAGAGTGAGCGAAACTAATGAAAACATTGTTGGGGGTAAAACCTAAAGGGAAAGACCTAGCACCAAATCCAATTTGCCATCTGATCTAACTTCTGGAGGCAGTCAAAATGATCCTTAGAATTCTTCCCTACCTTATTCCTGTGCTGAGATACAGGCTGCTCCAACCTGCTGTAAAATGCTTGATTTCGAGAGTGAGCGAAACTAATGAAAACATTGTTGGGGTAAAACCTAAAGGGAAAGACCTAGCACCAAATCCAATTTGCCATCTGATCTAACTTCTGGAGGCAGTCAAAATGAGCCTTAGAATTCTTCCCTACCTTATTCCTGTGCTGAGATACAGGCTGCTCCAACCTGCTGTAAAATGCTTGATTTCGAGAGTGAGCGAAACTAATGAAAACATTGTTGGGGTAAAACCTAAAGGGAAAGACCTAGCACCAAATCCAATTTGCCCATCTGATCTAACTTCTGGAGGCAGTCAAAATGATCCTTAGAATTCTTCCCTACCTTATTCCTGTGCTGAGATACAGGCTGCTCCAACCTGCTGTAAAATGCTTGATTTCGAGAGTGAGCGAAACTAATGAAAACATTGTTGGGGTAAAACCTAAAGGGAAAGACCTAGCACCAAATCCAATTTGCCATCTGATCTAACTTCTGGAGGCAGTCAAAATGAGCCCTTAGAATTCTTCCCTACCTTATTCCTGTGCTGAGATACAGGCTGCTCCAACCTGCTGTAAAATGCTTGATTTCGAGAGTGAGCGAAACTAATGAAAACATTGTTGGGGTAAAACCTAAAGGGAAAGACCTAGCACCAAATCCAATTTGCCATCTGATCTAACTTCTGGAGGCAGTCAAAATGATCCTTAGAATTCTTCCCTACCTTATTCCTGTGCTGAGATACAGGCTGCTCCAACCTGCTGTAAAATGCTTGATTTCGAGAGTGAGCGAAACTAATGAAAACATTGTTGGGGTAAAACCTAAAGGGAAAGACCTAGCACCAAATCCAATTTGGCCATCTGATCTAACTTCTGGAGGCAGTCAAAATGATCCTTAGAATTCTTCCCTACCTTATTCCTGTGCTGAGATACAGGCTGCTCCAACCTGCTGTAAAATGCTTGATTTCGAGAGTGAGCGGAAACTAATGAAAACATTGTTGGGGTAAAACCTAAAGGGAAAGACCTAGCACCAAATCCAATTTGCCATCTGATCTAACTTCTGGAGGCAGTCAAAATGATCCTTAGAATTCTTCCCTACCTTATTCCTGTGCTGAGATACAGGCTGCTCCAACCTGCTGTAAAATGCTTGATTTCGAGAGTGAGCGAAACTAATGAAAACATTGTTGGGGTAAAACCTAAAGGGAAAGACCTAGCACCAAATCCAATTTGCCATCTGATCTAACTTCTGGAGGCAGTCAAAATGAGCATTTGAATTCTTCCCTACCTTATTCCTGTGCTGAGATACAGGCTGCTCCAACCTGCTGTAAAATGCTTGATTTCGAGGA